>NC_086452.1:433174295-433474295 GCF_028390025.1 Pseudophryne corroboree | reverse complement strand
TTGTAAAGTATTGAAAAGCTGCTTTGATAAGGGCATAGGAACACGTGTCCTAGCTGCAGTCGCACATGGAGTGTGAGTGTGACCAAAAATAAACACTGTTTTGGTAGGAGGGGGGCAAGAAAAAAAAATTGTAATGCAATTGCTAAGTACACAAGATTGTTGTTATACTGAACCACAGGAAAACATGACATACATTCTACATAAGACATGAATGCAGTATACGTATATACTCCCTACAGTGTTTATTGCGCTATCACTTAGGCTCAGAGAACACCACAGCGACACCGCAATTGTACAAGGCAGGAAGATGTAACAAGAATAAGTTCATTCACCCAGCACAGGTGTCTCTTCAAAGCAAACTTTGAGGAGTTATTTATACATAAGAATTCCCCTGAAAGAAGAACACACATTGCTATATAATTTATATCTTTTCCCTTCTTGCAAAACACATTCTATCACCATCTTTTGTGGATTTGTTGAAGTAACTGTGTACCTTTAAAAAGGGACCAAAAAAAAAACACACCCAAAAACAACAACGTATGTTTACTTAATGAGGCTAAATACAGCAATGCAGTACACGATAGGTAATAAATAAAACAAGCAGGCAGAGCATGAAAGGAAGCAAAACGGGATGTAGATGCCGGAAGAGGTAAGGAATTAAGAGGCGACAAATGGTTTGGGGGATACTGCGCCGTCAGGGGCATATGCAAAAGCTAGAACGCATAGTTAAATAAAACTCTGCAAATCAATGAGACTGAATGTGAAGACAGTGCTTAGCAAAAAGACGTTTTGCAGGCTCTGGATGATGTAAGGACGGATGAATGGAAATGAAAACTGAAGTAGTTGGGATCAAGTGGGTACACGAAAATCTTTCAGATCTTCAACATCCAGAAACCACAATCCTAAGAGCAAACACACTGGAGGGAAGAAAAAAGTATAAAAGTGGTATTAACCTTTGGTGAAAGTGAAGACTAGCGACGCATTAGTTCAAACCGGCGGTTTTGCAAAACCCTGTCCTGAAAGGCTTGGTGTCATCCTCTAATGAAAAAGAAAAAAAACCTAATAAAAACAAAGAAAAAATAAAACATCAAGACACATGAGTGCACAAATGATTCCACTTTTCACACAGAAATCTTCAGTCGGTTTTACTGAAGTGCTTCGCCTGCTACAGCGTCTGCTCTTATGGCAAGCATGGAACTCCCAGAAAACAAATGTTCTGGGGTGGCCCGGTGAGATAATTGTATGTAATAATATGTAGGAGATGGAGCTATGGTTTCTGGCTCATGCTCCTCAGTCTGGCTGGGATGAGTCATATGTCAACATCTGCTTGGAGGCTAGAGCGCAGCATTCAACACATCTCGGCTTACTCAGTCATTGGTGGTCCGATGCGGTGCTCTGTCTGAGTGGGGAAAGGGACGACAAGAATGCGAAGCAGCTGTACCGTGGCCACAGAGTCTGACTACCGATCTGCGCTACATGAATTCTGTTTTCAGTAAGTGGAAGGTCAGAGAGTGAGGCTGAGTATGTGCGGCGCCTGCAGGGCTGACGTACGGACACGTGCTCCTCCGGCTGTTAAGCTCTGATCAAAAAAATGCACCTCTAGTTTTAAAATTGAGCGACTGATCATCAAATATTACACCAAAGAAATAAAAAAGAAAAATTGTTATCTATATATACAAAATAAAGATCTATTATTAGGAATAATTCTAACATCAGTGTACAAAAAAAAAATATACAAATTATCAGTGCAATTGAATATGAATTTTCAAAACTTTGCGCACAATTACATATAAATGGAAAATAATTTTGGATATTCCTGCATGATGCGATCCTCGCATTTGTTTTGGCCAAGTAGAATAAATAAGTTGACTAAATGATTTAACAAACGTAGGCGAGTCGCGTTTACTGAGCGCGTATAGCTATATGGATCAAGCGAGCGCAATAGGAAAAGCACAGAAGAAATATGGGAGAGGTTGTTGCTCCTGGTTACGGCTACCTACACTACTAAAAATTAGCAGATGCCTCTATTTCCATCCAATAAACATCTGCTGTGTCTTTAATGTTTGCACATACAGGGCCCAATTCAGATATATACACAATGCAGATGTGACATGCAATGGAACAATTTTTTTGCCATTGCGCCAAAGTCGTACAGCCAGCAATTGAATAGCGATTTTGCACATACAGAGGATTTATTTGCAAAGTGAATGGCAGGTTTAATAACTAAACATATATAATGTCAAGCGCTTCTTCACTAGGGTATGGAACCACCCACAAGCTGCATTATGGTCCAAATGGTAAAATAAATAGTCACTCTGGTAGATAAAAAAAAAAGTTGAAGGTAAACTCTGGTTACTTCAACTTTATACTTTCAACTGCACCTCCGTATAAGATCATAAAGGGACGTTGGGTACGGGTAACTGGTGGTTGGGATCCCGGTGGTCAGCATACCGATGCCAGCATCCTGACCGTCAGAATGCTGGCAGGGGGCGAGCGCAACGTAGTGCTGAAACATCCATTAGAACAATGTGATAACAAATTAATGCTTGAAACGCGTTGGAGTGTATTTAAGTGAACTGCTGCCACTGAGGACCTTGGGAGGGACCCTTAACACCAGATGGAAGGTGAACTGCTTTTGGGGTAGCAACTACCACACCTAAATGCTGATTACTTTGCCTTTCTGGAAAGGTTTTCTGCGGTATGCAGCCATTTTTAACAAGTGATTGCATGTGCATCGTTTGTGCTACTGGATGTTTTAATACATTTGTGAGTTTTACACTATGGAATGTCCCCTTTATGATCTCATTTGGAGGTGCCGGTGACACGGAGAGGACGTGAGTGTTTAAACTATAAAGTTGAAGAAACCGGAGTAACCAGAATATCCATTCGTTTGATGATACGGATTTGTATCTAAATGAGTGACTACTGACTTTTTATCTTTCTCTTCAATTTTATTTTTATCTACCATAGTATAGCTTGTGGGTTGTTCTATACCCTGGTGAAGGAGCGCTTGACATTATGGGGTAAATGTATAAAGCAGTGATAAGAGTGGAGAAGTGAGCCAGTGGAGAAGTTGCCCATGTCAACCAATCAACTGCTCTGTATAATTTTATAGTATGCAAATTATAAATGTTACTTCAATGCTGATTGGTTGCAATGGGCAACTTCTTCACTTCTCTCCCTGTGTGAAGCGCAGGAGATAATTTTGTATTTTTTGGAGTGAGAGGCTGTCCACATTTTGGGGAGGTAATGGGTATGGGCAGAGCCATAACTAGACATTTTGGTGCCCTGTGCCAGAAAGAATTGGTGCACCTTCCCCCCCTTATCCCACACACACACACATCCATAGCAAAAGTAGGGCCTGTGCACTGTGAGCTGAGCACACTCGGCACACACCTAGTTACGGCCCTGCTGACACACACCGCTACCATCATGTACTAAATAGCCCCCCCGCAGAGTACAGCACCACCACACTACACTACAGCACATTTGCCACACATACAGTGCAGCTTGTTCCAGAAGCCTTACCGGGGGACTGAGGAAGAGTGCATTGTGGGACAGCTCTCAGAGTCCCAGGGGAACTGGCGGCACGCTGCAGGAAGCTTCTCTGCCTGCCCTCTCACTGAGGAGATATGAGAAGCAGCTGCCACGTCACATGGCTTAGCTTCCTGTTCGGACCTCTGTCCCCCAATGGATAACAAAAACCTGTCAGCTGCGGGCGGCGATGAATCAGCGGGGGGAATGTGTTGCGGAGGATTCGCTGCGGCTGAAGTAGGGGGAACCGGGAGAGACCGGACGCCAGAGCCTGCGGCGGTGATATGTATGTAACACTCTGTAGCACTCTGTGGGCTGCTGACATGCCCCCAGTCCCTCTGTCTCCATAACTAGACACTGTATGCGCATGCGCACAGCGTCTATTCACTGCTGCTCTACAGCAGAACAGCGATTGACAGGAACCTCCCTACTGCCCCCTCCCCCCCAATGCGGGACAGCAGGACAGTCCCAAAATAAACAGGGCTGCCCCACAAAAATCGGGACAGTTGGAGTGTGTGTGTGTATATATATATATATATATATATATATATATATATATATATAGCATTTAGGGAACAGCTGCCCTTGTGGAGTGCCGGGTTTGGAAATTTTATATATTATATACACACACACACACACACACATCCATATGCATATATATATATACACACACACACACACACACACACACACAATGGAAAATTATTAATTCGGCCTGTTAGATAGAGCTTTATTTCCTTATAAAATAGAAGTGATGATTTAGTCTAGAATTCCTTTCACTTATATTTCCCCTTTACCTATATATTGAGGCACTCTGTACAACAATGCCTTATAGTTAATTTTCTACACTAGTCTCATTTTTTTTTTAAATGAGCAATTCATGTAAATCCAGTTATAACTGATGTATAAAAAGTATATGTAAAGGGCCCCATATACTAGAACAATAATGCCCGATTTCATCCAATTTCGGGCATTCAGGACGATATATAGGTTGACATCGGGCATTTTGGATGTGTTTCCGATCCGATCCGATGCGCGTTCCTGTGAGGGTCGGATCGGCTCCCCTAGATCTTTAGTGCTGCACTCGTGATATGTCGGTTCCCGCAGGCATGGCTGGTATTGCATACGATATATCGCATGCAAAATGTACCAAATCGTATGGAATCGTATGGAACCACTCCCGGGAAGCTCCCGGGAGAGTTCAAGGGAAATCTCCTCCGACTTCAGTCTCAGACATATCGTTGTGGTGCATGGGGCCCTTAATACAGCTGTAACTTGGTAGCTTTGCTGCTGGTTCCGGTGACATAACACCTAGCCTGTGACATCACTAGCCTGTGACATCACAATGCTTCATCCTGTAACATTCTATCTACAGCTGCTGAAGTTTCCAGTTACCATGCAGGAAGACAGGTAGGAGGAGGTGAGTCCTACATAGCAGGGTATGATGGAGGGGGGTAAGGAAGACAGAGTGCAGTATAGTCAGCTGAAAGGCAAGACAAGACGGACAGAACAGGGAATATTGGTACAAGGACACATAATAATTAGGAGAAGCTCAGGAAGGAATGACATATTTAGGAATAAAAATGTAGCGTTACAGAAGTAAAGAGGGCAGTATGGAGGATAAGCACACACACAGTGGATACAGATAAGTCTATGAGGCAGGATCTTGCTTTGGAATGAAAAAGTAAATAAAATATATAAATGGCAAATTGATACATTTTAAAGTATGTTTGGTTTAAGGAAAATTGGAAAAGTGGTTGACTCATGGACATATTGTACTTATACAGGTTGAGTATCCCATATCCAAATATTCCGAAATACGGAATATTCCAAAATACGGACTTTTTTGAGTGAGAGTGAGATAGTGAAACCTTTGTTTTCTGATGGCTCAATGTACACAAATTTTGTTTAATACACAAAGTTATTAAAAATATTGTATTAAATGACCTTCAGGCTGTGTGTATAAGGTGTATATGAAACATAAATGAATTGTGTGAATGTAAACACACTTTGTTTAATGCACAAAGTTATAAAAAATATTGGCTAAAATTGGCTAAAATGACCTTCAGGCTGTGTGTATAAGGTGTATATGTAACATAAATGCATTCTGTGCTTAGACTTAGGTCCCATCACCTTGATATCTCATTATGGTATGCAATTATTCCAAAATACGGAAAAATCCCATATCCAAAATACCTCTGGTCCCAAGCATTTTGGATAAGGGATACTCAACCTGTAGTACTATGCTTAAGGATAGTCTTTTGTGTTTTTTAGATCATCATCTGGCAAAGAGATTTGCAGAGTGTCGGGTGACCGACAAAGAGATCTGGAAAGTGTCATACCCCTTTTCCACTGTAGCACGGGTCGCAGCCGTGTCAGCCCCCTTTCACACAGCGCTCACCAACCCGGTATATTGCCGGGTTGGTGACGCTGCTAGTGACGCGGCAGGGGCGGCGCTGGGAGATCACATTATCTCCCAGCGCTGCCCTCCCGTTCACACTACACAGCTTACCGGCAGCTACCCGGGTAGGATTCCCGGATCACTTGATCCGGGAATTTGCAGGAGGACTCTTTTCCACTAGGGTAAAACACAGGTAAATGCGCGCCCCCGCGCATTTACCCATGTTTTAAAAGCTAGTGGAAAAAGGGTATTAGTTGAAGACGACGGGAGGGTCGCAGAGGCAGCAAGGACTGGAGGACAACATGCAGGAGGTAAGTTACCATACTTGAGTAATTGTGTGTGGTGGGGAGTATTGAGAGCACAGTACAAAACAGAGACTACAGTGTGGTGGGGGAGAGTGGATAATAGAAAACATGCAGAAGGGGACAGCTCAGTATAGGACATACAGATGGTGTGGGGGCAGGGGCGGTGCTAGGGTGTTCGGCGCCCCCTAGCAAACTAAAAATTTGAGCCCTCCCATACTTTGTAAAGTGACAGCAAGTTGCATGAAAAGGGGTGTGGTCTCACAAAGAAGGGGCATGGCCACACACTAGAACTCCCAATTCAAATTACGCCACACAAAAGCACAATCTTAGTCACATTACACCGCACGTAGTGCCCCTGATTCATAGTACGCCACAGTGTCCCTTATTCACATTACGTCACGCAGTAGCGCCCCCTAGTCACATTATGCTAGCAGTGCCCATTACACACATAATGCCCACAGTAGTAATGCTCCTTACAAATAATGCCCACAGTAGTAGTGCCGATTATACATATTATGCCCACAGTAGTGCCCCTTATATGCATAATGTCTAGTGGTAACACCCCTTATACACATGATGTGCTTAGTAGTAAAGCCACTTATACACATAATGTCCACAGTAGTAGTGCTGCTATACGCTGATAATACCCACATTATAGTGCCCCTATATACATAATGTCCACAGTAGTAGTGCCCCTATACACATAATGCCCACAGTAGTGTTGCCTCTATACACAATGTTCACAGTAGTAGTGGACCTTGTACAACTAGTGCCACACAGTAGTGCCCTTTATACATAATGCTTTCTTTATACACAATGCCCATAGTAGTGCCCCTTATACATAATTTCCACAGTAGTGCCCCTTATACACATAATGCTCACAGTAGTAGGGCCGCCTATACACATACTGTCATTTCTAATATAAAGGATAGTGACAGTAGCTCTATCATTATGACTGTAACCTGCACACTGTGGGTATTGTATGACACCAACATGGTCCTAGCACTTGGAACGATTAAATCTGGAGCACATAACTTGGGTCTCTATGAGACAGGAACTTGGTTTTGGATGAAAAAAAGTCAATAAAAAAGAAATTACAAATGAATAAAACTGGTACGAAACAAAATGTAGTAGTACAATTATACACATAGTATGTCTGACCAAGAAATTCTGGTTGTTTAGATCCTCATCTGGCAAAGTTCTGGCAAAGAGATCTGCAGAGTGTCGGGTGACCGGCAAAGAGATCTGCAAAGTGTCAGTTGAAGACGACGGGAGGGGTCGCAGAGGCAGCAAAGACTGGAGGATAACATGCAGGAGGTAAGTTACCATACTTGTCTAATTTTGTGTGTGTGGTGGGGAGTATTGAGAGCACAGTAGAAAACAGACTATGGTGGGGGAGAGTGGACAATACAAAACATGCAGAAGGGGGCAGCTCCGTATAGGACATACAGATGGTGTGGGGTCAGGGTTGGTAGGTTTTTGGCACCCCCTGCAAACTATAAAATTTGAGCCCTCCCATACTTTGTAAAGTGACAGCAAGCTGCCTGAAAAAGGGGTGTGGTCTCACAAAGGGGCATGGCCACACAATAGTACACCCAATTCAAATTACGCCACACAATAGAACAATCTTATTCACATTACACCGCACGTAGTGCCCCGATTCATAGTACGCCACAGTGTCCCTTATTCACATTACGTCACACAGTAGGGCCCCTTAGTCATGTTACGCTACACAGTAGTGCCTATTAAACACATAATGCCCAAGGTAGCAATGCCCCTTACAAATAATGCCCACAGTAGTAGTGCTGCTTATACACATTATGCCCACAGTAGTGCCCCTTATATGCATATTGTCAACAGTGGTAATGCTCCTTATACACATGATGCGCACAGTAGTTCCACTAATACACACAATGCCCACAGTAGTAGTGGGGAGCCTAATTTTCTGTTAGTTTCCCTAATATCAAAACTGGATAAGCCGCTCCTCTGGAGATAGTGAAAAGGCTGACCCTTTTATCAATGAACTGGGGGCAGATATACTAAGCCTGGAAGAGTGATAAAGGGGAGAAAGAATAACTAACAACAAATCAGTTACTATCTGTCATTTTTCAAACACAGCCTGTAACATGGCAGTTAGCAGCTGATTGGCTGGTACTTTATCACTCTGCAGGGCTTAATACATCTCCCCCATAGAGTAACCAAATTATGAAATGGAACAATATGATATAAATGATGTAAAATAGAGCTGTAACAAGTGACTATTTCCCTATCTTTGCATATAATAAAGGTGACATAGCCCTTTTTCATACAGTCCTTTTCCTTACCGCACAGGGGATCTGATTCAGACGCGAACGCAAAGCTGCTGTTGCATGCAAGTGGCTCAATGCTTTTTCCCTGCACATGCGTATAAGCTGCACTGCGCACAAGGTGCGATCAAGCTCACAGAGATCCCATCGCAAAGGGATTGACAGCAGTAAGTCGGCATTTGGGGTGGCTAACTGTACACAGACGTGTCAGTTCTGTTCAAACATCTTTCCGTGCGCATGCAAAAATTACCCATTGCAACCTGTTTCTGCTGGAGAGCCCTCTGTGTCTAAGAGACTTGCTCAGCCTACGACTGCTCAGACTCACTCAGGGTGGACTGCGATGCAATTGCGAACGGCAAAAGATTGCAGCAACGATCGCTTCATCAACCACAACTGAATCACAACTTACACCATTATATTTTACTATTTTATCGCATTTAACAACTAAGGGGTCAATTTAATTATGTGCGAGTTTGTGTTACAACAGATGAACTTTCCGGCAGCCCACTCAAAAGTGCCTGCAGCCCTATCTGGCCATAAAGGGTGCGAGTTTGGATGCCGTTGCCAGTGTTGAAACGTCGCAGCAACGGCAACTCATACCTAATTGGATTGACCCCTAAATGCTAGCAATTTATAGCTTTTATTATTTACTGGTCAAATTTATTTTCTGATGGTATCCCCTTATTACTGTAAGAAAGAACTTATCCCTACAATGTGTTGTATTGTATAAAAACAATAGAGAATAGACCCTTTGGGTTAACTGTCTCTATTTTAGGCATTTTCCATGTCCTTAATAGTTAGAGTAACATATGTACATAGAGAGATTTTTCTCTCTACACAACCACACCACTGTTTGCAGTTTGTCTCTCTGCTTGTTCATCCACTAACAATGTTTTTTCATCTTTTCCTCTTAGTCTACACAGCAGTTGACCTTTGGCGAGTATAGGCAAGTATAGGTAAGTATTGTACCCCTCCCATGACCTATAGCTCCCGGGTGGGGGGTTGTTAGATTTAGACTGCGGGTGGGGATAGCTGCGGGGGTAGGGTGGGTTGGGTTGGGCACCCCCGGGGGTGGTTAGGCTGCAGGGGTGGGAGGGTTAGGTTTAGGCAGCAGAGACGGAGGTTAGGATTTGGCACCTCCGCGGGAGGGTTAGGATGGGTACACACCAGGATGACATTGTGTAATAAGCCCCAATCTCGACGCGTCGTTCAATCGATCTTATGGAAAAAGTGCAGAGTCGTACCAGTTTTGCAAACGATTCCGATCCGCATACCCGTCGCTCATATGTCGAATTGGAGATCTAAACCTGCTGCAGTCAAGATTCGTCAATCCGTCCTCCGATTGGGTGCCGATCGGGTGTGTTTTGCACTTCCGATTCATCGTACGACTGTCGTGCGACCCGCGTCATTTGAGTGGCATTTCCTGTACACTCCCACCTGCCGCCATCTTCTCCAACATCGTGCGTTTTACCAGCAGTGCAGACACACACTCTCTCCTCCTCCAGCTATTTATACCCCTTCAGCAAATTTCAGACCAATCGGCAAGACGGTCGCCTGGTGTTCTGTGTACCAAACGATGCATCGGATACAATTACCGGGATCCCATGTGCGGGGATATCATACTGATCCCCCTATTAGTACACCTCTTAATGCCTAGAGGGAAGGGCGATCCTGAGGCCATGGGTCCCCATAGGTTTCCCCCCAAAGCGGTTTTTCCTCTCCTGAGTGCTGAGTCCAGAGGTGTAGCTTCTATGCCATAATCAATCTGATGCCTGTCCCTGCAATATAATTAGTAAAATAATCGCTAATGCAATCACTTACCTTCTGGGTTTAGACCCCGGCTGCGCTACTTCACATGTGTATTCGTCAAACTGCGTATGTGAGAGCAGACAGTAATGCAGAGGGATCCCAAGGATCCTTCTCCTGGGAAGAATTGCATAATGTAGCCCATGGGCTGCAAACGCCATTTAGAAATGGCCTTAGCTGCCGGGCCAAGCTCAGAAATGCTTCACATTCTGGAGCTTGGCGAGTTTCGCAGTTTGCCAACTGCAGTAGAAATTTTTGGTGGTTGCTTTTGTGATCAAAATAGGAGGAACGCAACAGAAATCTCCAATATCCATTGCCGTCCCTAATACATACATTCAGGACCTGTTTAATACTTGTGGACAGCCCCCAAAACTGACTGTTTTTGGAGATGTCTCGCAAATATTATTTGTTTAATATTCCACCTAATAAAATGTTTATATTTTAAACAAACTAAAAAAATGTTATGTATTAATTGACTGAGGCCCTGTTCTTTATTGCATGCTAATTTCACTGGGTCTGCAAATTGTTACTGATATGACTGTTACTCTACTGTCCTGCTGGTGCTCCTGGCCTGCTGTATAGCAGCGAGACATACAGATGTATCCTCATACATCGTTGCTCATAGCGCACTATTTAGGGTCCTGTGTCGCGAGTTGGAAATAACGTTATGGCGTACGTTGTGTCCCACGCCATGTAATACACAGTTTAACCGCTGGGTGGCGAATGCTCCACGTTAAGACTACAGTCCTGAATACAATGTTGTGGCAGTGATCTGTGAGAGGCTGGTCAATCACGTTCTTCCCTTTAAAAAAAAAATCCCTTTCCACAAAATACAATGCTGCCGCTCTGTTCACTCAATCCATCTAGTCGTTACATTGTGTACAAAATCCCGGATAGCATTAGCATATACAGCATTAATATTTTGGACAGCCTTTCCAGTTCCGTTGCTTCAAATGGCCACAAATATATAATGCACAGTGCCACTGGGTCTCTATCTCATTAATAGGACTCCCAGATGGTCTCCATTGCTTTTCCGACACTGTTGGCGGATTCAATCTGTTTATTTATTTTTTTAAAGCAATCAGATAAAACACATCACATATACACCCGGAGAGCCTGCCTGTACCAAGGTCGGCTGTGGCCTAACGAGTACAGGGTCCGCCCACAATGCATGCACTCCAGGGTTCAATACCCAGTGCGGCGCGCAATTATTATTTTATTTTAATGTATTTATTTATTCTTTTTTAATACAATAAAGTTATTTGGTGTGTTGCTACTTCTCTTTATATAAAAAAAGTCCACTTCTACAAAATACAAGGCCATGCTGCCGCCCTGTTCACTCAATCCATCTAGTCGTTACGTTGTGTACAAAATTCCGGATAGCATTAGCATATACAGCATTAATATTTCGGACAGCCTTTCCGGTTCTGTTGCTTCAAATGGCCAGAAATATATAATGCACAGTGCCACTGGGTCCCTATCTCATTAACATGACTCCCAGACGGTCTCCATTGCTTTTCCGACACTGTTGGCAGATTCAATCCGTTTATTTTAATTATCCGTATATATTTTATTTATCCGTATATTACATACAGCACTCCTGGGGATATGTATCAAGCCTGGAGAGAGATAAAGTAGAGATGTCCAAAGCACCCAATCATCTTCTGTCACTTATCTAGCACAGTACATGAAATGATACCTGTAGTTAAAAGCATCATTTGCTTTGGGCAAATACTCAACTTTACCTCTCTCCACGGGTGATACATCTCCAGGAAAATATCATGTTTCCCTTTCACTTAATTAGCAGGTTAAATTAATAATTGACAATGGCCCTCATTCCGAGTTGATCGGTCGCAAGGCGAATTTAGCAGAGTTACACACGCTAAGCCGCCGCCTACTGGGAGTGAATCTTAGCTTCTTAAAATTGCGACCGATGTATTCGCAATATTGCGATTACTAACTACTTAGCAGTTTCAGAGTAGCTCCAGACTTACTCTGCCTGTGCGATCAGTTCAGTGCTTGTCGTTCCTGGTTGACGTCACAAACACACCCAGCGTTCGCCCAGGCACTCCCACCGTTTCCCCGGCCACTCCTGCGTTTTTTCCGGAAACGGTAGCGTTTTCAGCCACACGCCCCTGAAACGCCGTGTTTCCGCCCAGTAACACCCATTTCCTGTCAATCACATTACGATCGCCGGAGCGAAGAAAAAGCCGTGAGTAAAAATACTTTCTTCATAGTAAAGTTACTTGGCGCAGTCGCAGTGCGAACATTGCGCATGCGTACTAAGCGGATTTTCACTGCGATGCGATGAAAAATACCGAGCGAACAACTCGGAATGAGGGCCAATGTCTTTGTCTTGGAAACAAGGTAAGAAATTCACAATATAAGATAATGTTAAGAAGGGATTCCATCTTCTGATAACTTTCTAATGGCTGATCAATACCCTCCCGGTACATTTATCATTCATTTTTCTTCCATGCCAGACAGGGGTGGATAGAGAACGTACAGTGGCCCTGGAAAAATATGACCTTATGTAAGTTGGAGTGAGCCAGCTATAAGCGGGGCACAACACAAACTGGGGATTAGCAAATTGTTAGCATCAGCCACAATGGTAGTAAGCAAGTCCAATGCAGCATGGCAGGCAGTCACAGCACCAGCAGGAGGATCCTGTCACAGGAGGAGGAAATCACACCAGTGGGTGAGGTATTGCACTGGTAGGCAGTCACAGCACCAGCAGAAGGATCCTGTCACAGTAGGTGGAGATCACACCAGTGGGTGAGGTATTGTACTGGTAGGCAGTCACAGCACCTGCAGGAGGATCCTGTCACAGTAGGTGGAGATCACACCAGTGGGTGAGGTATTGCACTGGTAGGCAGTCACAGCACAAGCAGGAGGATCCTGTCACAGGAGGTGGAGATCACACCAGTGGGTGAGGTATTGCACTGGTAGGCAGTCACAGCACCAGCAGAAGGATCCTGTCACAGGAGGTGGAGATCACACCAGTGGGTGAGGTATTGTACTGGTAGGCAGTCACAGTACCAGCAGGAGGATCCTGTCACAGTAGGTGGAGATCACACCAGTGGGTGAGGTATTGCACTGGTAGGCAGTCACAGCACCAGCAGGAGGATCCTGTCACAGGAGGTGGAGATCACACCAGTGGGTGAGGTATTACACTGGTAGGCAGTCACAGCACCAGCAGAAGGATCCTGTCACAGTAGGTGGAGATCACACCAGTGGGTGAGGTATTGTACTGGTAGGCAGTCACAGCAACAGCAGAAGGATCCTGTCACAGGAGGAGGAGATCACACCAGTAGGTGAGGTATTGTACTGGTAGGCAGTCACAGCACCAGCAGGAGGATCCTGTCACAGGAGGTGGAGATCACACCAGTAGGTGAGGTATTACACTGGTAGGCAGTCACAGCACCAGCAGAAGGATCCTGTCACAGGAGGTGGAGATCACACCAGTGGGTGAGGTATTGTACTGGTAGGCAGTCACAGCACCAGCAGAAGGATCCTGTCACAGGAGGAGGAGATCACACCACTGGGTGAGGTATTGTACTGGTAGGCAGTCACAGCACCAGCAGGAGGATCCTGTCACAGGAGGTGGAGATCACACCAGTGGGTGAGGTATTGTACTGGTAGGCAGTCACAGCACCAGCAGAAGGATCCTGTCACAGGAGGAGGAGATCACACCAGTGGGTGAGGTATTGTACTGGTAGGCAGTCACAGCACCAGCAGAAGGATCCTGTCACAGGAGGAGGAGATCACACCAGTGGGAGAGGTATTGTACTGGTAGGCAGTCACAGCACCAGCGGGAGGATCCTGTCACAGGAGGTGGAG
The DNA here is from genome assembly GCF_028390025.1 of Pseudophryne corroboree. Taxonomy (NCBI): domain Eukaryota; kingdom Metazoa; phylum Chordata; class Amphibia; order Anura; family Myobatrachidae; genus Pseudophryne; species Pseudophryne corroboree. The sequence goes on along the minus strand of NC_086452.1, from coordinate 433,460,103 downwards.
ATCACACCAGTAGGTGAGGTATTACACTGGTAGGCAGTCACAGCACCAGCATAAGGATCCTGTCACAGGAGGTGGAGATCACACCAGTAGGTAAGGTATTGTACTGGTAGGCAGTCACAGCACCAGCAGGAGGATCCTGTCACAGGAGGAGGAGATCACACCAGTGGGTGAGGTATTACACTGGTAGGCAGTCACAGCACCAGCAGGAGGATCCTGTCACAGGAGGTGGAGATCACACCAGTGGGTGAGGTATTGTACTGGTAGGCAGTCACAGCACCAGCAGGAGGATCCTGTCACAGGAGGAGGAGATCACACCAGTGGGTGAGGTATTGTACTGGTAGGCAGTCACAGCACCAGCGGGAGGATCCTGTCACAGGAGAAGGAGATCACACCAGTAGGTGAGGTATTACACTGGTAGGCAGTCACAGCACCAGCATAAGGATCCTGTCACAGGAGGTGGAGATCACACCAGTAGGTGAGGTATTGCATTGGTAGGCAGTCACAGCACCAGCATAAGGATCCTGTCACAGGAGGTGGAGATCACACCAGTAGGTGAGGTATTGCACTGGTAGGCAGTCACAGCACCAGCAGGAGGATCCTGTCACAGGAGGTGGAGATCACACCAGTAGGTGAGGTATTGCACTGGTAGGCAGTCACAGCACCAGCAGGAGGATCCTGTCACAGGAGGTGGAGATCACACCAGTAGGTGAAGTATTGTACTGGTAGGCAGTCACAGCACCAGCAGAAGGATCCTGTCACAGGAGGAGGAGATCACACCAGTAGGTGAGGTATTGCACTGGTAGGCAGTCACAGCACCAGCAGGAGGATCCTGTCACAGGAGGTGGAGATCACACCAGTAGGTGTGGTATTGCACTGGTAGGCAGTCACAGCACCAGCAGGAGGATCCTGTCACAGGAGGTGGAGATCACACCAGTAGGTGAGGTATTGTACTGGTAGGCAGTCACAGCACCAGCAGGAGGATCCTGTCACAGGAGGTGGAGATCACACCAGTGGGTGAGGTATTGTACTGGTAGGCAGTCACAGCACCAGCAGAAGGATCCTGTCACAGGAGGTGGAGATCACACCAGTGGGTGAGGTATTGTACTGGTAGGCAGTCACAGCACCAGCAGAAGGATCCTGTCACAGGAGGAGGAGATCACACCAGTGGGTGAGGTATTGCACTGGTAGGCAGCACACCAGGGTGACAAGTACACACATTAAATGATTACTATTAATTAAACCAACAGCAGGGAATTCCAAAGATTGGCAATGATTTGGTTAAAGGTCATTATAATATAGATAATTTTTACTAGGGTCTCATCCATTGCTAAACACCCACTGGTCTCACAGTTTTCTTTGCGGTATAAAAAGAAAAAATTAAATCACAATGCCTCTGTCTACTACTCTAGTGATTTTCAATACAAGGAGCATCCCAGTGACCACCATACAATGCCCACAGCAACCAACCAGGTTCTAGCTATCATTTTATAGCAGGGGTGGGCAATTATTTCAGCTGGGGGGCCGCTTAACACTTCCAGTGAATGTTCGAGGGCCACACACAAGGGCGGGGCCTAATATGAATGACAAATATTTGTAGGAGTAAGTCCTGGGTTGCGCAGAGACTGCACAAAGTAGATTTTTGCAGCTCTGCGTACACATACGATCGTACACTTGCACTGGCGAATTTACACTCCTCCTGGGGGGCGGCGACTACCCGAACGCAGGACAGCAAAATTTGCAGCACAGTGATCAGGTCTGAATCAGCCCTTAGTCAGCAGTTGCTGCAAGATGCAAATGCAGCCAACTCAAAATAAGACCCGTTATAGGTCCCAATTCTGACCCGGTCGCTGCTGCGTATTTTCGCACAGCGGGTGATCGGGTCTGAACTGCGCATGCATTGCAGTGCGCAGGCACGTCGGTCCACCGCGCTGGGGAGCGTCGGGCAGTGATGGGATGGTGCGAACAAAGCGATCGCACAGGTGATCGCAAGGTGATTGACAGGAAGAGGCCGTTTGTGGGTGGCAACTGACCGTTTTAGAGGAGTGCACGGAAAAACGCAGGAGGGACCAGGCGTTTGGAGGGAGTGTTTCTGACGTCAGCTCCGGCCCCGATCATCGCACTGGAAGAGTAAGTCCTGGGCTGAGCAGAGACTGCACAAACTTCTGTTTCTGCAGCTCTACTGCACATGCCATCGCACCCCTGCACAGTGATTTCCCCCTCCACCTGTAGGTGGCGACTACCTGATCGTAGTAGTGCAAAAAACGCAGCCTAGCGATCAGGTCTGAATTAGGCTCATAGTTAGTTTTATATATATATATAAAACTATAAAAATATATAACTATAAAAACACATACACAATATACATTACACCGCATACGTAGTTTTTTGCAGGCAAACTACAAATGTCTAAAAAAAACACATCCACTAATAAAAATAAATTTAAAAAAAACTGCTGAAAACAAACAAACAAACAGCATCCTGTGTAATGCTGTTATCAATCGTATTCACAGCTGGTTACTAGCTCCCCCCCTCTCCTCCTCTTCCCTGAACCCACATAGCAGTCTCAAACCTCCCCTCTCCCTTAAACCCATATAGCAGTCTCTACCCCCCTTCCCCCACCCCTGAACCCATATAGCAGTCACTACCCCCCTTCACCCCCTCCCCTGAACCTTTAAAGAAGTCTCTACCCCCCTTCCCCGCCTCCCCTGAACCTATACAGCAAACTCTACCCCCCTCCTCTCCTTCTCCCCCCCCCACCCGGACCCATATAGCAGCTTTACCTTTGATGTATTTCTGTCACAGTGGCAGATCTGCTGCCCAGATTATCCACTGCCTTCTGCCAGATCCGTGATCCGCTGCCCTCTGCACGCTCCTGCCGTGGCTCCGCCCCCTATGCCGCCCAGCGCCTGATGTCACAGAGGAATTCCCGGTCAGCAGACCCTATGGCGTGACCGGGTATTTCCTCAGCGGCACCGCATCTTGGAGCTTCCTAGCGCAATGACAAGTGGCTCAGCTGGGCCGCTTGTCATTGCACAGTGGTATGGGACAGCGGGCCAGGCAGAATCGGTTCGCGGGCCGCATCCGGCCCGCGGGCCGCATGTTGCCCACCCCTATTTTATAGAATATATTTGATAAATGATAGCTAGAAGCTCATTGGTTGCTAGTCCTGAGTTTAAAGGAAGTGATGACAGGCCGCTTCTGTTGCCATAACAACATGCACGCATCTATTCCGAATGCGGAAATACAGAGTGCCCGTCACGTCACCAAGACAGCAGGCGGGGAGGAAATGAAGTAGTCACAGTGCCATCTCCATGGGAATGGAGACGCAGTGATGGAGATTCCGGAAACATTAAAGATGGCAGCAGGTAGACGCCGGCCGGAACACGTGACCAATATCAAGTGACATCAGTGTTAATAGAAAAACACACTGTTGCCCTGGAGATGGAAACCGTTTACGGTCACATGATTTAGAGGAGATCTATGATTGGAGAGAGACCAGCCTCAGCAGTTAGGGATTTTTTCAGTAGGGGGAAGTGAAGGGATTGGATATTATGGGTATATAAGGATTGTTTGGATGAACTAGCAACACTCATTACCTTGAAAAAGACCCCAGAGGGGGTTGAAATGCATAAGTGGGATCAGGCGACTGGATGATGTAAGGAGGACATTACCTTAAGGAACACAGTGCCTGCGAGCCCGGGATACCGCATGGTGATATATCATCTTCCCTATGCCCATTTGGAACTGATTAAAACCCAGTTCCAAGATTTCTTACCCATTTGCAATCACTGCCCGTCTGATCCCATTCTTGAGTGTTGTATACATGTACCTTTGGACTTATTATATTGTATGATGTGTGGTTTTTATCATATAAAAAAAACAAAAAAAATACGTATTATGCTATGCGTTTTTTCACTCTTTCTTGCATGTACTAAAAAAAATATGAGACATTGAAAGAGGCATTTGGCACAGTACTGAGGAAATATCTATTGGGAAAAAACACACACACACATGGGCGTTTCTATCATGGGTGCAATGTGTGCGGTGCACATAGGCCCCTGGGTGCAGGGGGGACCACACTACACACGTTTTATACTTACCTTTCCGGAGTCCCGCAGCGGGCGCTGCAGTAAAAATCACTTTCAGAATGGCTGCCGCGCATGCGCAGTAGTAAATTTGTCTCTGGACCATGGCTGTCGCCATGTTTACGGAGACCTGCGCATACACAGTAGACTCCAGCACAATGCTGGAGCCTACGGCGCTGTGGAGAGAAGGGGGCCCACCCGGAATCTGCACAAGGGCCCCTCTCCTCTCTTAAAACGCCTATTTTATATATATATATATATATATATATATATATATATATATATATATATATATATATATATATATATATATATATATATATATATATATATATATATATATATATATATATATATATAGAAGATCCCGGCACTCCTCTTGTAACCTGTTTGTAGTGCTGCGGTGCCCTCCCAGAGGCAGAGTCCTCAATGAATATGATAGAGAATGAGGGTGGCACTCAAGCAGGCTGTTGCATGTGTAGAAAATCAGTTTTATTGATCCGACATGTTTCGGGGACTAGCCCCGTCCTCAGGGCCTTAACAATAAGGCCCTGAGGACGGGGCTAGTCCCCGAAACATGTCGGATCAATAAAACTGATTTTCTACACATGCAACAGCCTGCTTGAGTGCCACCCTCATTCTCTATCATATATATATATATACACACACACACACACACACACACATATATACATACATATACATAAATACATACATACACACACACATATATATATATATATATATATATACACACACACACACACACACACACATTTCTCTAACGTCCTAAGTGGATGCTGGGGACTCCGTAAGGACCATGGGGAATAGCGGCTCCGCAGGAGACTGGGCACATCTAAAGAAAGCTTTAGGACTATCTGGTGTGCACTGGCTCCTCCCCCTATGACCCTCCTCCAAGCCTCAGTTAGATATCTGTGCCCGAACGAGAAGGGTGCACACTACGGGCTCTCCTGAGCTTCTTAGTGAAAGTTTTAGTTTAGGTTTTTTATTTTCAGTGAGACCTGCTGGCAACAGGCTCACTGCATCGAGGGACTAAGGGGAGAAGAAGCGAACTCACCTGCGTGCAGAGTGGATTGGGCTTCTTAGGCTACTGGACATTAGCTCCAGAGGGACGATCACAGGCCCAGCTTGGATGGGTCCCAGAGCCGCGCCGCCGGCCCCCTTACAGAGCCAGAAGGCAGAAGAGGTCCGGAAAATCGGCGGCAGAAGACGTCCTGTCTTCAACAAGGTAGCGCACAGCACTGCAGCTGTGCGCCACTGCTCTCAGCACACTTCACACTCCGGTCACTGAGGGTGCAGGGCGCTGGGGGGGGGCGCCCTGAGATGCAATAAAAACACCTTGGATGGCAAAAAATGCATCACATATAGCTCCTGGGCTATATGGATGCATTTAACCCCTGCCAGAATACATAGAAAAACGGGAGATAAGGCCGCCGATAAGGGGGCGGAGCCTATCTCCTCAGCACACTGGCGCCATTTTCCCTCACAGCTCCGTTGGAGGGAAGCTCCCTGGCTCTCCCCTGCAGTCACTACACCACAGAAAGGGTTAAAAAAGAGAGGGGGGCACTAATTAGGCGCAGTATTAACTATACAGCAGCTATAAGGGGAAAAACACTTATATAAGGTTATCCCTGTATATATATAGCGCTCTGGTGTGTGCTGGCAAACTCTCCCTCTGTCTCCCCAAAGGGCTAGTGGGGTCCTGTCCTTTATCAGAGCATTCCCTGTGTGTGTGCTGTATGTCGGTACTTTTGTGTCGACATGTATGAGGAGAAAAATGATGTGGAGACGGAGCAGATTGCCTGTAATAGTGATGTCACCCCCTAGGGGGTCGACACCTGAGTGGATGAACTGTTGGAAATTACGTGACAGTGTCAGCTCTGTATAAAAGACAGTGGTTGACATGAGACAGCCGGCTACTCAGCTTGTGCCTATCCAGACGTCTCATAGGCCGTCAGGGGCTCTAAAGCGCCCGTTACCTCAGATGGCAGATATAGACGCCGACACAGATACTGACTCCAGTGTCGACGGTGAAGAGACAAATGTGACTTCCAGTAGGGCCACACGTTACATGATTGAGGAAATGAAAAATGTTTTACACATTTCTGATAATACGAGTACCACCAAAAATAAGAATTTACTTACCGATAATTCTATTTCTCATAGTCCGTAGTGGATGCTGGGGACTCCGAAAGGACCATGGGGAATAGCGGCTCCGCAGGAGACTGGGCACAAAAGTAAAAAGCTTTAGGACTACCTGGTGTGCACTGGCTCCTCCCCCTATGACCCTCCTCCAAGCCTCAGTTAGGATACTGTGCCCGGACGAGCGTACACAATAAGGAAGGATTTTGAATCCCGGGTAAGACTCTTACCAGCCACACCAATCACACCGTACAACTTGTGATCTGAACCCAGTTAACAGCATGATAACAGAAGGAGCCTCTGAAAAGATGGCTCACAACAATAATAACCCGATTTTTGTAACAATAACTATGTACAAGTAATGCAGACAATCCGCACTTGGGATGGGCGCCCAGCATCCACTACGGACTATGAGAAATAGAATTATCGGTAAGTAAATTCTTATTTTCTCTAACGTCCTAGTGGATGCTGGGGACTCCGAAAGGACCATGGGGATTATACCAAAGCTCCCAAACGGGCGGGAGAGTGCGGATGACTCTGCAGCACCGAATGAGAGAACTCCAGGTCCTCCTCAGCCAGGGTATCAAATTTGTAGAATTTAGCAAACGTGTTTGCCCCTGACCAAGTAGCTGCTCGGCAAAGTTGTAAAGCCGAGACCCCTCGGGCAGCCGCCCAAGATGAGCCCACTTTCCTTGTGGAATGGGCTTTTACAGATTTTGGCTGTGGCAGGCCTGCCACAGAATGTGCAAGCTGAATTGTACTACAAATCCAACGAGCAATAGTCTGCTTAGAAGCAGGAGCACCCAGCTTGTTGGGTGCATACAGGATAAACAGCGAGTCAGATTTTCTGACTCCAGCCGTCCTGGAAACATATATTTTCAGGGCCCTGACTACGTCCAGTAACTTGGAATCCTCCAAGTCCCTAGTAGCCGCAGGCACCACAATAGGCTGGTTTAAGTGAAATGCTGAAACCACCTTAGGGAGAAATTGAGGACGAGTCCTCAATTCTGCCCTGTCCGTATGAAAAATTAGGTAAGGGCTTTTATAGGATAAAGCCGCCAATTCTGAAACACGCCTGGCTGAAACCAGGGCTAACAGCATTACCACTTTCCATGTGAGATATTTTAAGTCCACAGTGGTGAGTGGTTCACACAATGTGATTTTAGGAACCCCAAAACTACATTGAGATCCCAAGGTGCCACTGGAGGCACAAAAGGAGGCTGTATATGCAGTACTCCCTTGACAAACGTCTGAACTTCAGGAACAGAAGCTAGTTCTTTTTGGAAGAATATTGACAGGGCCGAAATTTGAACCTTAATGGACCCTAATTTTAGGCCCATAGACAGTCCTGTTTGCAGGAAATGCAGGAATCGACCTAGTTGAAATTCCTCCATCGGGGCCTTCCTGGCCTCGCACCACGCAACATATTTTCGCCAAATACGGTGATAATGTTGTACGGTCACATCCTTCCTGGCTTTGATCAGGGTAGGGATGACTTCATCCGGAATGCCTTTTTCCTTCAGGATCCGGCGTTCAACCGCCATGCCGTCAAACGCAGCCGCGGTAAGTCTTGGAACAGACATGGTCCCTGCTGGAGCAGGTCCTTTCTTAGAGGTAGAGGCCACGGGTCTTCCGTGAGCATCTCTTGAATTTCCGGGTACCAAGTCCTTCTTGGCCAATCCGGAGCCACGAGTATAGTCTTTACTCCTCTCCTTCTTATGATTCTCAGTACTTTTGGTATGAGAGGAAGAGGAGGGAACACATACACTGACTGGTACACCCACGGTGTTACCAGAGCGTCCACAGCTATTGCCTGAGGGTCCCTTGACCTGGCGCAATATCTGTCCAGTTTTTTGTTGAGGCGGGACGCCATCATGTCCACCTTTGGTTTTTCCCAACGGTTCACAATCATGTGGAAGACTTCTGGGTGAAGTCCCCACTCCCCCGGGTGAAGATTGTGTCTGCTGAGGAAGTCTGCTTCCCAGTTGTCCACTCCCGGAATGAACACTGCTGACAGTGCTATCACATGATTTTCCGCCCAGCGAAGAATCCTTGCCACTTCCGTCATTGCCCTCCTGCTTCTTGTGCCGCCCTGTCTGTTTACGTGGGCGACTGCCGTGATGTTGTCCGACTGGATCAACACCGGCTGACCCTGAAGCAGAGGTCTTGCCTGACTTAGGGCATTGTAAATGGCCCTGAGTTCCAGGATATTTATGTGAAGTGACGTTTCCATGCTTGACCACAAGCCCTGGAAATTTCTTCCCTGTGTGACTGCTCCCCAGCCCCTCAGGCTGGCATCCGTGGTCACCAGGACCCAATCCTGAATGCCGAATCTGCGGCCCTCTAGGAGATGAGCACTCTGTAACCACCACAGGAGAGACACCCTTGTCCTTGGAGACAGGGTTATCCGCTGATGCATTTGAAGATGCGATCCGGACCATTTGTCCAGCAGATCCCACTGAAAAGTTCTTGCGTGGAATCTGCCGAATGGAATCGCTTCGTAAGAAGCCACCATCTTTCCCAGGACCCTTGTGCATTGATGTACTGACACTTGGCCTGGTCTTAGGAGGTTCCTGACTAGGTCGGATAACTCCCTGGCTTTCTCTTCCGGGAGAAACACCTTTTTCTGTACTGTGTCCAGAATCATTCCTAGGAACAGCAGACGTGTCGTCGGAATCAGCTGCGATTTTGGAATATTTAGAATCCATCCGTGCTGTCGTAGTACTACTTGAGATAGTGCTACTCCGACCTCTAACTGTTCTCTGGACCTTGCCCTTATCAGGAGATCGTCCAAGTAAGGGATAATTAAGACGCCTTTTCTTCGAAGAAGAATCATCATTTCGGCCATTACCTTGGTAAAGACCCGGGGTGCCGTGGACAATCCAAACGGCAGCGTCTGAAACTGATAGTGACAGTTCTGTACCACAAACCTGAGGTACCCTTGGTGAGAAGGGCAAATTGGGACATGGAGGTAAGCATCCTTGATGTCCAGAGACACCATATAGTCCCCTTCTTCCAGGTTCGCTATCACTGCTCTGAGTGACTCCATCTTGAACTTGAACCTTTTTATGTAAGTGTTCAAGGATTTCAGATTTAAAATGGGTCTCACCGAGCCGTCCGGCTTCGGTACCACAAACAGCGTGGAATAATACCCCTTTCCCTATTGTAGGAGGGGTACCTTGATTATCACTTGCTGGGAATACAGCTTGTGAATGGCTTCCAATACCGCCTCCCTGTCGGGGGGAGACGTTGGTAAAGCAGACTTCAGGAACCAGCGAGGGGGAGACGTCTCGAATTCCAATTTGTACCCCTGAGATACTACCTGCAGGATCCAGGGGTCCACTTGCGAGTGAGCCCACTGCGCGCTGAAATTCTTGAGACGGGCCCCCACCGTCTTGCCTGAGTCCGCTTGTAAGGCCCCAGCGTCATGCTGAGGACTTGGCAGAAGCGGGGGAGGGCTTCTGTTCGTGGGAAGAGGCTGTCTTTTTCTGCTGTGAGGTGACTTGGGGTAAAAAGGTGGATTTCCCAGCCGTTGCCGTGGCCACCAGGTCCGATAGACCGACCCCAAATAACTCCTCCCCTTTATACGGCAATACTTCCATATGCCGTTTGGAATCCGCATCACCTGACCACTGTCGCGTCCATAACCCTCTTCTGGCAGAAATGGACATCGCACTTACTCTTGATGCCAGAGTGCAAATATCCCTCTGTGCATCACGCATATATAGAAATGCATCCTTTAAATGCTCTATAGTCAATAATATATTGTCCCTGTCCAGGGTATCAATATTTTCAGTCAGGGAATCCGACCAAGCCACCCCAGCACTGCACATCCAGGCTGAGGCGATTGCTGGTCGCAGTATAATACCAGTATGTGTGTATATACTTTTTAGGATATTTTCCAGCTTCCTATCAGCTGGTTCCTTGAGGGCGGCCGTATCAGGAGACGGTAACGCCACTTGTTTTGATAAGCGTGTGAGCGCCTTATCCACTCTAGGGGGTGTTTCCCAACGCGCCCTAACCTCTGGCGGGAAAGGGTATTCATTTAATTCATCTGATTCAGGAAAAACTACGGGTAGTTTTTTCACACCCCACATAATACCCTTTTTTGTGGTACTTGTAGTATCAGAAATGTTCAAAACCTCCTTCATTGCCGTGATCATGTAACGTGTGGCCCTACTGGAAAATACGTTTGTTTCCTCACCGTCGACACTGGAGTCAGTGTCCGTGTCAGTGTCTGTATCGACCTGAGGTAACGGGCGTTTTATAGCCCCTGACGGTGTTTGAGACGCCTGTACAGGTATTAACTGATTTGCCGGCTGTCTCATGTCGTCAACAGTTTTTTGTAAAGTGCCGACACTATCACGTAATTCTTTCCATAAGACCATCCAGTCAGGTGTCGACTCCCTAGGGGGTGACATCACTAACACAGGCAATTGCTCCGCCTCCACACCATTTTCCTCCTCATACATGTCGACACAGCGTACCGACACCCAGCACACACACAGGGAATGCTCTGATAGAGGACAGGACCCCACTAGCCCTTTGGGGAGACAGAGGGAGAGTTTGCCAGCACACACCAGAGCGCTATATATATATATATATACAGGGATAACCTTATATAAGTGTTTTTCCCTAATATAGCTGCTGTATATATTAATATGCCAATTTAGTGCCCCCCCCTCTCTTGTTTTACCCTGTTTCTGTAGTGCAGGACTGCAGGGGAGAGTCAGGGAGCCTTCCTCCAACGGAGCTGTGAGGAAAAAATGGCGCCAGTGTGCCTTCACGGCGGCCTTTCTCCCGCTTTTTAATGGAAAAATTGGCAGGGGTTAAATGCATCCATATAGCCCAGGAGCTATATGTGATGTATTTTTTTTGCCAAAAAAAGGTTTTTTATTGCGTCTCAGGGCGCCCCCCCCCAGCGCCCTGCACCCTCAGTGACCGGAGTGTGAAGTGTGCTGAGAGCAATGGCGCACAGCTGCTGTGCTGTGCGCTACCTTATTGAAGACAGGACGTCTTCTGCCGCCGATTTTCCGGACCTCTTCACTCTTCTGGCTCTGTAAGGGGGCCGGCGGCGCGGCTCCGGGACCCATCCATGGCTGGGCCTGTGATCGTCCCTCTGGAGCTAATGTCCAGTAGCCTAAGAAGCCCAATCCACTCTGCACGCAGGTGAGTTCGCTTCTTCTCCCCTTAGTCCCTCGGTGCAGTGAGCCTGTTGCCAGCAGGTCTCACTGAAAATAAAAAACCTACTTTTAACTTTTACACTAAGCAGCTCAGGAGAGCCCCTTAGCCTGCACCCGTCTCGTTCGGGCACAAAAATCTAACTGAGGCTTGGAGGAGGGTCATAGGGGGAGGAGCCAGTGCACACCAGGTAGTCCTAAAGCTTTTTACTTTTGTGCCCAGTCTCCTGCGGAGCCGCTATTCCCCATGGTCCTTTCGGAGTCCCCAGCATCCACTAGGACGTTAGAGAAAAGGGGTATTATGTTCGGTGAGGAAAAACTACCTGTAGTTTTCCTGAATCTGAGAAATTAAATGAGGTGTGTGATGATGCGTGGGTTTCCCCCGATAACAACTGATAATTTCTATAATGTTATTGGCATTATATCCTTTCCCGCCAGAGGTTAGGGTGCGTTGGGAAACACCCCCTAGGGTGGATAAAGCGCTCACACGCTTGTAAGGGCTCTACCCTCTCCTGAGATGGCCGCCCTTAAGGATCCTGCTGATAGAAAGCAGGAGGGTATCCTAAAATGTATTTACACACATACTGGTGTTATACTGCGACCAGCAATCGCCTCAGCCTGGATGTGCAGTGCTGGGTTGGCGTGGTCGGATTCCCTGACTGAAAATATTGATACCCTAGATAGGGACAGTATATTTTTGCCTATAGAGCATTTAAAAGATGCATTTCTATACATGCGTGATGCACAGCGGAATATTTGCCGACTGGCATCAAGTCTAAGTGCGTTGTCCATTTCTACCAGTAGAGGGTTATGGACACGTCAGTGGTCAGGTGATGCGTATTCCAAACGGCATTTGGAAGTATTGCCTTATTAAGGGGAGGAGTTATTTGGGGTCGGTCTTTCAGACCTGGTGGCCACGGCAACAGCTGGGTAATCCACGTTTGTACCCCAGGTCGCCTCTCAACATGAGAAGACGCCGTATTATCAGGCGCAGTCTTTTCATGGACAAGCGGGCAAAAGGTTCCTCATTTCTGCCCCGTGACAGAGGGAGAGGAAAAAGGCTGCAGAAATCAGCCAGTTCCCAGGAACAGAAACCCTCTCCCGCCTCTGCCAAGCCCTCAGTATACGCTGGGGCTTTACAAGCAGAATCAGGCACGGTGGGGGGCCCGTCTCAATGAATTTCAGCGCGCAGTGGGCTCACTCGCAAGTAGACCCCTGGATCCTTCAGGTGATATCTCAGGGGTACAAATTAGAATTCGAGACGTCTCCCCCTCGCCGTTTCCTAAAGTCGGCTTTACCGATGTCTCCTTCTGACAGGGAGACAGTTTTGGAAGCCATTCACAAGCTGTATTCCCAGCAGGTGATCATCAAGATACCCCTCCTGCAACAGGGAACGGGGTATTATTCCACACTGTTGTGGTACCGAAGCCGGACGGCTCGGTGAGACCGATTCTAAATCTAAAATCTTTGAACACTTACATACAGAGGTTCAAATTCAAGATTGAGTCACTCAGAGCAGTGATTGCGAACCTGGAAGAAGGGGACTACATGATGTCTCGGGCCATCAGGGATGCTTACCTTCATGTCAAAATTTACCCTTCTCACCAAGGGTACCTCAGGTTTATGGTACAGAACTGTCACTATCAGTTCAGACGCTGCCGTATGGATGGTCCACGGCACCCCGGGTCTTTACCAAGGTAATGGCCGAAATAATGATATTCCTTCGAAGGAAGGGAATTTTAGTTATCCCTTACTTGGACAATTCCCTGATAAGGGTAAGATCCAGGGAACAGTTGGAGGTCGGTGTAGCACTATCTCAGGTAGTGTTGCGGCAGCACGATTGGATTCTCAATATTCCAAAATCGCAGCTGGTTCCGACGACTTATCTTCTGTTCCTAGGGATGATCCTGGACACAGTCCAGAAAAAGGTGTTTCTCCCGGAGGAGAAAGCCAGGGAGTTATCCGAGCTAGTCAGGAACCTCCTAAAACCGAGCCAAGTCTCAGTGCATCAATGCACAAGGGTTCTGGGTAAAATGGTGGCTTCCTACGAAGCAATCCCATTCGTCAGATTCCACGCAAGAACTTTCCAGTGGGACCTGCTGGACAAATGGTCCGAGTCGCATCTTCAGATGCATCAGCGGATAACCCTGTCACCAAGGACAAGGGTGTCCCTCCTGTGGTGGTTGCAGAGTGCTCATCTTCTAGAGGGCCGCAGATTCGGCATTCAGGACTGGGTCCTGGTGACCACGGATGCCAGCCTGCGAGGCTGGGGAGCAGTCACACAGGGAAGGAATATCCAGTGCTTATGGTCAAGCCTGGAGACATCACTTCACAAAAATATCCTGAAGCTAAGGGACATTTACAATGCTCTAAGCTTAGCAAGACCTCTGCTTCAAGGTCAGCCGGTGTTGATCCAGTCGGACAACATCACGGCAGTCACCCACGTAAACAGACAGGGTGGCACAAGAAGCAGGAGGGCAATGGCAGAAGCTGCAAGGATTCTTCGCTGGGCGGAAAATCATGTGATAGCACTGTCAGCAGTATTCATTCCGGGAGTGGACAACTGGGAAGCAGACTTCCTCAGCACGACCTCCACCCGGGAGAGTGGGGACTTCACCCAGAAGTCTTCCACATGTTTATAAACCGTTGGGAAAAACCTCGACAGGTATTGCGCCAGGTCAAGGGACCCTCAGGCAATAGCTGTAGACGCTCTGGTAACACCGTGGGTGTACCAGTCAGTGTATGTGTTCCCTCCTCTGCCTCTCATACCCAAGGTACTGAGATTGATAAGATGGAGAGGAGTAAGCACTATATTCGTGGCTCCGGATTGGCCAAGAAGGACTTGGTAACCGGAACTGCAAGAGATGCTCACGGAGGATCCGTGGCCTCTACCTCTAAGAAGGGACCTGCTCCAGCAAGGACCCTGTCTGTTCCAAGACTTACCGCGGCTGCGTTTGACGGCATGGCGGTTGAACGCCGGATCCTGAAGGAAAAACGGCATTCCGGATGAAGTCATCCCTATCCTGATCAAAGCCAGGAAGGATGTAACCGAAAAACATTATCACCGCATTTGGCGAAAATATGTTGCGTGGTGCGAGGCCAGTAGGCCCGACGGAGGAAATTCAACTGGGTCGATTCCTACATTTCCTGCAAACAGGAGTGTCTATGGGCCTGAAATTGGGGTCCATTAAGGTTCAAATTTCGGTCCTGTCAATTTTCTTCTAAAAAGAACTAGCTTCAGTCCCTGAAGTTCAGACGTTTGTAAAAGGGGTACTGCATATACAGCCTCCTTTTGTGCCTCCAGTGGCACTTTGGGATCTCACTGTAGTTTTGGGTTCCAAAAGTCACATTGGTTTGAACCACTTAAATCTGTGGAGTTAAAATATCTCACATGGAAAGTGGTCATGCTGTTGGCCCTGGCCTGGGCCAGGCGCGTGTCAGTATTGGCGGCTTTATCCTGAAAAAGCCCTTATCTGATTTTCCATTCGGACAGGGCGGAATTGAGGACTCGTCCTCATTTTCTCCCTAAGGTGTTTTCAGCGTTTCACCTGAACCAACCTATTTGTGGTGCCTGCGGCTACTAGGGACTTGGAGGACTCCAAGTTGCTAGACGTTGTCAGGGCCCTGAAAATATATGTTTCCAGGACGGCTGGAGTCAGGAAATCTGACTCGCTGTTTATCCTGTATGCACCCAACAAGCTGGGTGCTCCTGCTTCTAAGCAGACTATTGCTCGTTGGATTTGTAGTACAATTCAGCTTGCACATTCTGTGGCAGGCCTGCCACAGCCAAAAATCTGTAAATGCCCACTCCACAAGGAAGGTGGGCTCATCTTGGGCGGCTGCCCGAGGGGTCTCGGCTTTACAACTTTGCCGAGCAGCTACTTGGTCAGGAGCAAATACGTTTGTAAAATTCTACAAAATTGATATCCTGGCTGAGGAGGACCTGGAGTTCTCTCATTTGGTGCTGCAGAGTCATCCGCACTCTCCCGCCCGTTTGGGAGCTTTGGTATAATCCCCATGGTCCTTACGGAGTCCCCAGCATCCACTTAGGACGTTAGAGAAAATAAGAATTTACTTACCGATAATTCTATTTCTCATAGTCCGTAGTGGATGCTGGGCGCCCATCCCAAGTGCGGATTGTCTGCAATACTGGTACATAGTTATTGTTACCAAAAAATCGGGTTATTGCTGTAGTGAGCCATCTTTTCTAGAGGCTCCTCTGTTATCATGCTGTTAACTGGGTTCAGATCACAAGTTGTACGGTGTGATTGGTGTGGCTGGTATGAGTCTTACCCGGGATTCAAAATCCTTCCTTATTGTGTACGCTCGTCCGGGCACAGTATCCTAACTGAGGCTTGGAGGAGGGTCATAGGGGGAGGAGCCAGTGCACACCAGATAGTCCTAAAGCTTTCTTTAGATGTGCCCAGTCTCCTGCGGAGCCGCTATTCCCCATGGTCCTTACGGAGTCCCCAGCATCCACTACGGACTATGAGAAATAGAATTATCGGTAAGTAAATTCTTATTTTATAGAACACTGCAAGAAAATGGATTTGGACACGAATCCTCTTTATACCACATTCATGCACTGAACCTGGGAGCTAGCCGCCATTAAACCGTAATACCCCTCATTACATAATACATTCCAATACACTGCCACACCCGGAACTCCAACCCACAACCTACTGCATCAAAGCTAGACAACCTACCCACCAAGCCACCTTATCCGGCATAAAAACTATGAGATTTCTGACTATATGAAGCTACCTGTAAAAAATAACCAGAACCATAAATCGAGCAGATCCAGGCAGTGTGCAGCTACACATCCAATCCCTACACTACATAGATCTGCCCAGCTGCAACGCTGATCACCCCTTCACACAGTACAAGGTAAGCTTCAGATAGTTAGAACTCTCCAGCTTGGAATTCTCTAGCTTTCTATGCAAGGACAGAGAGCTGAATGAATAGTGTCCAACTGCAATGCCATAGGCAACGGGTTCGAATCCAGGGCACATCAGCATCCCGGAATGTAATAAAGGACAGTGTGACTGAACAATAAAGAGCTATCACGTCAAGTCCATGAATGCTGTATAGCAGACATGCCAAACTCAAAATCCCAACTGACCCGAATTATCAAGGTCCAAGTCTTGTGTGGGCCGCAAGATAGATAGATAGATAGATAGATAGATAGATAGATAGATAGATAGATAGATAGATAGATAGATAGATAGATAGATAGATAGATAGATAGATAGATAGATAGATAGATAGATCTCTAATATATAAATGTATCCTAAAAAAAGGTCATGCCACCTGAAACGCATTGGTTAGCGCAATTACAGACAACAGCCACAGCCCCCGGAGGACGGCCACCGACGGGCACACGGAAGAAGCCAGAAGAGGGAACCGCTGACTACACAGGTCCTAGTGATAGGGAGAGATAGCGGCTGTAAGTACCTGCTTCCGCTCCCACTCATCCACAGTAATACATTGGAACCCTTAAAGCTTTTAATCTGTGGTCTCTAATCATCACACTTAAAAGAGCTGTAAATAGTATTATATAACAATTTTATTCCCGCAGGTGTGTATTCACATACAAACAAGCGCTCTGTTATTAATAGGGACACCACTGGGTTGCCATGAGCGGGGCCGGGCGATAAAAGAGGCCGGGCAGGTGAGCAGAGCCGCACCGTGCTGCAGGTGAGATGTTGGGCGGGAGGTGATGGCGCTGCTCCCCTGCTCGCTGCTCTCGCAGGTCGTGCTGCTCGCCTGTGCCGGGAGCCTCCTCCTCAGCCCTTGCTCCAGCCCACTCTCTTTCTCGCTCTCTGCTGCTGTCTGGAGCCCGTTCCTGCCCGTGGTGCTGCTGCCGCCGCTGGGGCTGGCGGCTGCTGAGCCAGCCCCTGGTCATGATATTGAGCCCGGACAAGGTGGGCTACATCCCGGGGCCGGATACCGCTAACCTGGTCAGCGCACTGGATCAATTCCCTGCCAACTGACCACATAAAGACCCCTGGCCTGGGGCCGGCAAAGGATGCGGTAGGGGCCGCGAGTTTAACACTCTTGCTGCAGGGCCGGATTAACAATGGGGCGGATGGAGCTGCAGCTCCAGGCCCCCCATTGAAAAAAGGCCCACAGGCTCTGCTGCAATGCAGCCAGTGATGACAGGAAAACATATCCTGTCATCACCAGCAGCTCAGCTCCCTCACCTCCCGGCTGCCAGTGCCTAGTCACCTGTACCCCGAAGCAGCTGGCAAAGTTCCGACCAGCCCAGGCCACGTCTGAAAGTCTGCCTCCAACCCCTGATTATGCCAGAGGCTCCGCCCAAAGACCTGTCTGAGGCTCCGCCCCCCTTCCGCACGAAGCTCCATCAGAGGTTGCATTGGCTGCACTTAAGCCTCTTCTGTCTGGTGTGGACTCTGGAGCTGTCGGGCAGCACATAATATACGTAACAGGACAGTAGAACAGCAAGGTAGGTGGAGAGGGGTGGTGTCATAACTTCAGTATGTATGTTAAGAAGACAAGGGGCATAAGTTAAATATATTATAAAGGAGGGGGCAGGAAGCTCGAGTTATATAAATATATAAGGGAGGCTAGTGGCCACAAGTTAAATAAACATAAGGAGGAACAGGGCCACAAGTTCAATATACAGGGGGTCAGGAAGCACAGCTTAAAAATAACAGGGGGAATGGGGGAACAGCATAAATAAATATATATACTGTAATTGGTGGAGGTGACAGCATAAATATGTAAGGGGGCATGTGGCATAAATTAATAAAAGCAAACATTAATATATTATTTGGGATGAGATAGAGGAATAAGTTAAATTAATATATAAGGGGGGGCAGGAAGCACAACTTAAATATAAATAGGGGGGCGTGCAGGTGGCAGGACAATATTATCTAAAGGAGGGGGGGGGGGGGGGCTGGGGCAATCTATGGGGCAAACTGCATAGTAACATATGTGTTTCTTCCACAAGTTTTATGGTGTTTTTCTTAAACCAGTGTATTGTTGCTGTTGGTTAATGTAGGATGTGCTTGGTATGGGATGTAGTTGATTTGCCGGCGGTCAGGATCCCAGCAGTCAGGATACAGACGCCGGAATCCTGACCACTGACAATGCCGACAGTCAGCATGCCGACAAACAGGGACTATTAACACTCAGAGCGGGGATAGAACCTGTGGCGAGCGCAGTGAGCCACAGAGCCCGCTGCATGGCGAGCGCATTACAGCCCCAACCCCTTGGTGTTGCTCTCATATCATAGAATGGAACTTGTTTCAATAATCTGAAAGTGTACTATAGAGGGGTGAAGTTCTCTCCTATTAAAGGTCATTTATTTGTCAAAAAATTATAATTACTCCATTTATTAACAGCACTGAGGTTGTGGGTGTGATTCCCACCATTGTTATGTGTGGAGTTTGTATATTCTCCCCTTGTGTGCGTTTCATCTGGGTACTCCAGTTTCCACCCACAGGTTAATTGGCTCCCAACATAAATTAACCTTAGTGTGTGTGTGCGCGTGTACAGTAGATGTGGTAGGGAATATAGATTGTAAGCGCCACTGGGGATATGGATTGATAGCTATCCCACTCCTACCCACACACTTGTAGCTCAAATAGTCATAAACTGCTCACCTTTATGGTAACCTAGGCATAGAAAAATAAGAATTTACTCACCGGTAATTCTATTTCTCGTAGTCCGTAGTGGATGCTGGGACTCCGTAAGGACCATGGGGAATAGCGGCTCCGCAGGAGACTGGGCACAACTAAAAGAAAGCTTTAGGACTACCTGGTGTGCACTGGCTCCTCCCACTATGACCCTCCTCCAGACTTCAGTTAGGATACTGTGCCCGGAAGAGCTGACACAATAAAGGAAGGATTTTGAATCCCGGGTAAGACTCATACCAGCCACACCAATCACACCGTATAACTCGTGATACAATACCCAGTTAACAGTATAACAACTGAGCCTCTCAACAGATGGCTCAACAATAACCCTTTAGTTAAACAATAACTATATACAAGTATTGCAGACAATCCGCACTTGGGATGGGCGCCCAGCATCCACTACGGACTACGAGAAATAGAATTACCGATGAGTAAATTCTTATTTTCTCGGACGTCCTCAGTGGATGCTGGGACTCCGTAAGGACCATGGGGATTATACCAAAGCTCCCAAACGGGCGGGAGAGTGCGGATGACTCTGCAGCACCGAATGGGCAAACTCTAGGTCCAAGTAGCTGCTCTGCAAAGTTGTAGAGCCGAGACCCCTCGGGCAGCCGCCCAAGAAGAGCCCACCTTCCTCGTGGAATGGGCTTTCACTGATTTAGGATGCGGCAGTCCAGCCGCAGAATGTGCAAGCTGAATCGTACTACAGATCCAGGGAGAATTGGTCTGCTTCGAAGCAGGTGCACCCAACTTGTTGGGCGCATACAGGATAAATAGCGAGTCAGTCTTTCTGACTCCAGCTGTCCTGGAAACATAAATTTTCAGGGCCCTGACTACGTCCAACAACTTGGAAGCCTCCAAGTCTTTAGTAGCCGCAGGCACCACGATAGGTTGGTTCAGATGAAAAGCTGATACCACCTTAGGGAGAAATTGGGGACGAGTCCTCAATTCTGCCCTATCCATATGGAAAATCAGATAAGGGCTTTTACATGATAAAGCCGCCAATTCTGATACACGCCTGGCCGAAGCCAAGGCCAACAACATGACCACTTTCCACGTGAGATACTTCAATTCCACGGTTTTAAGTGGCTCAAACCAATGTGACTTTAGGAAATCCAACACCACGTTGAGATCCCAAGGTGCCACTGGAGGCACAAAAGGGGGCTGAATATGCAGCACTCCCTTAACAAAAGTCTGAACTTTAGGTAGTGAAGCCAGTTCTCCCTGGAAGAAAATCGATAGAGCCGAAATCTGGACCTTAATGGAACCCAATTTTAGGCCCATAGTCACCCCTGACTGTAGGAAGTGCAGGAAACGGCCCAGCTGAAATTCCTCCGTTGGGGCCTTCCTGGCCTCACACCACGCAACATATTTTCGCCATATGCGGTGATAATGGTTTGCGGTTACTTCTTTCCTAGCTTTAATCAGCGTAGGAATGACTTCCTCCGGAATGCCCTTTTCCTTCAGGATCCGGTGTTCAACCGCCATGCCGTCAAACGCAGCCGCGGTAAGTCTTGGAACAGACAGGGCCCCTGCTGCAGCAGGTCCTGTCTGAGCGGCAGAGGCCATGGGTCCTCTGAGATCATTTCTTGAAGTTCCGGGTACCAAGCTCTTCTTGGCCAATCCGGAACAAGGAGTATAGTTCTTACTCCTCTTCTCCTTATTATCCTCAGTACCTTTGGTATGAGAGGAAGAAGAGGAAACACATAAACCGACCGGTACACCCACGGTGTCACTAGAGCGTCCACAGCTATCGCCTGCGGGTCTCTTGACCTGGCGCAATATCTTTATAGCTTTTTGTTTAGGCGGGACGCCATCATGTCCACCTGTAGCCTTTCCCAACGGTTTACAATCAGTTGGAAGACTTCTGGATGAAGTCCCCACTCTCCCGGGTGGAGGTCGTGCCTGCTGAGGAAGTCTGCTTCCCAGTTGTCCACTCCCGGAATGAATACTGCTGACAGTGCTAACACGTGATTTTCCGCCCATCGGAGAATCCTTGTGGCTTCTGCCATCGCCATCCTGCTTCTCGTGCCGCCCTGCTTTCTTTCTAGGAGCTCAGGAGAGCCCCTAGTGTGCATCCAGCTCAGCCGGGCACAAGATTTTAACTGAAGTCTGGAGGAGGGTCATAGTGGGAGGAGCCAGTGCACACCAGTTAGTCTAAAGCTTTCTTTTAGTTGTGCCCAGTCTCCTGCGGAGCCGCTATTCCCCATGGTCCTTACGGAGTCCCAGCATCCACTTAGGACGTCAGAGAAATGTGAATTACCAGAGAGAGGCCAATGTTAATGTATTTACCTGTGTTTCCAGGGTGGGCTTATTTAATAACCATTATAAACATTCCAGCAGAATTTGAAAAAATAGTTTTCAAGGAGCACCATTTTCTAATTTCCCTTATTTCTCCTACTAGCGGCACAGCCTGCAGAGGTAGAGGGGGCAGGCATGGAAACATGTGAGGAGCAGCTGCAATACTGTAGACCTGTTCTCTCTGACCTTTACTGAGCACTGCTGCTGTATAGTAAGGCGGGTAATGAAGGAGAGGACAGGCCAGAATGTGAGGGATGGAGCAGAGTGATGGAGGAGAGGACGGGCCAGAATGTGAGGGATGGAGTAGAGGACGGGCCAGAATGTGAGGGATGGAGCAGAGTGATGGAGGAGAGGACGGGCCAGAATGTGAGGGATGGAGCAGAGTGATGGAGGAGAGGACGGGCCAGAATGTGAGGGATGGAGCAGAGTGATGGAGGAGAGGACGGGCCAGAATGTGAGGGATGGAGCAGAGTGATGGAGGAGAGGACGGGCCAGAATGTGAGGGAAGGAGCAGAGTGATGGAGGAGAGGACGGGCCAGCATGTGAGGGATGAAGCTGAGTTATGGGGGAGAAGAGGAACCGGAGTGGGAGGGAAGAAGCAGTTGATGGAGAAGAGGAGGGGCCGAAGTCTGAGGGAAGGACCTGGTGATGGAGAAGAGGATGGGCCAAAGTGTGAGAGAGAGAGCAGGGTGAAGTAGGAGAGGATGGGATCAGAGTATGAGGGAAGGAGCAGAGTGATTGAGGAGAGGAGGGACAGGAGTATGAGGGAAGGAGCAGTGATTGAGGAGAGGAAGGGCTGGAGTGTGAGGGATGGAGCAGCGTGATGGAGGAGAGGAAGGGCTGGAGTGTGAGGGATGGAGGAGAGGAGGGGCCGAAGTGTGAGGGATGGAGCAGTTTGATGGAGGAGAGGAGGGTCTGGGGTGTGAGGGAAGGAGCAGGATAATGTAGGAGAGTGTGAGGAATGTCCGTGTAGAGGAGCTAGAAGGGAGCAGTCACCAGAACTGTAAAGAAGATGTAGAGCACAGTTTGAAGTTAAGTAGTTAATGCTAATAATAATAATAATAATAATATGTATGATCCTGTATTAGTTTTGAGAGTTGCTGTTTTGGTGCATATTGGAGTGAGGTGTATGTGGGTCACGAGAAAAAGTCTCAGCTTGGAACCCCTTACCCCGCCTTTAACACGTTTTTTATATGTGATCAGACCATCCAGATGCCCCTTATATACCTTCAACTAGATACGCCCGCTCATAGACTCCACCCCCTACTTAGGGCTATTTCAGAGATCTCACTGGCTGCTTTTCTATCCCAATCTTCCCCTGCCTTCATAGATGTCAGAGCAGAGCTGGCGTGCAAAACCTGGCGAGTTGCAGCACACACTCACTGATGCTCTGTATTATATGGTGGTCACAAACTTTTTCTTGTTATAGTTAACTATTAAGTGGTTGAAGTTAAGCACTAGTTATGACCTCCATGGTGATAGCCACACTCATGGCACAGGTCACACCCCCTATTTAGACCACACCCACATCAAACTGGTCACATCACTACTCTTACCACCACAGCGCTTGTAACACCTCCTTTCCAGTGCACACAATAGGCCCTTCATAAATTTCAACTCCAGGCCCATGTGGACCTTAATCTGGCTCTGCCTTGCTGAACCGGTATTAGCGACGGAAGGGGTGGGGGAGGGAGACTGGGACGATCAGGAGATGCTGGGCTTTAAAAGGGGGGGAAGCTGCAAGTGAAAGTAATTAAAACAGGTAATTGACAAGTGCTGCCAACTGTGCCCCTACCCTGCAGCGCTATGTGCGGTGCCCCCTCTGCACACACCTAGTTACGGCCCTGGGGATGGGGGGGGCTGCTTTTCTGGGTGTGTCAAAGTCAGTCACTGCAAATTCTACACTCTGCCTGAGACAGCATAGACTGACGGCCGTCCGATGTGCTTCCTATCTTACCACTTCTGTATGTCAGCGGCAGATGTGAGATGCAGACAGTGGGCCGAGTCATTAGCATATTTTTGCAATTGCAAAGCGAGCAAAATCGCTTATGTAAATGCATTTATTTGTGTATATACCTGAATCATGCAAACACACAGAAAATAGTCGTTATGTATTTCTTAAATGAATATCTGGTACACCTGGAAGAAAGGTACATTTTCCTATACCTACTGAAGTGGGAACTAATATCACAAGGACTATTAAAAGCTTTACACACAGATAAGAAGTGTGTGTGTGTGTGTGTGTGTGTGTGTGTGTGTGTGTGTGTGTGTGTGTGTGTGTGTGTATATATATATATACACACATATACACACACACACACACACACACACACACACACATCCTAGATCTGAATGAATGAAATACTTTATTCTTTACATAGCTGAATGTGCTGACAACAAAATCACACAAAAATTATCAATGGAAATCAAATTTATTAACCCATGGAGGTCTGGATTTGGAGTCACACTCAAAATTAAAGTGGAAAAACACACTACAGGCTGATCCAACTTTGATGTAATGTCCTTAAAACAAGTCAAAATGAGGCTCAGTAGTGTGTGTGTGGCCTCCACGTGCCTGTATGACCTCCCTACAACGCCTGGGCATGCTCCTGATGAGGTGGCAGATGGTCTCCTGAGGGATCTCCTCCCAGACCTGGACTAAAGCATCCGCCAACTTCTGGACAGTCTGTGGTGCAACGTGGCGTTGGTGGATGGAGCGAGACATGATGTCCCAGATGTGCTCAATTGGATTCAGGTCTGGGGAACGGGCGGGCCAGTCCATAGCATCAATGCCTTCGTCTTGCAGGAACTGCTGACACACTCCAGCCACATGAGGTCTAGCATTGTCTTGCATTAGGAGGAACCCAGGGCCAACCGTACCAGCATATGGTCTCACAAGGGGTCTGAGGATCTCATCTCGGTACCTAATGGCAGTCAGGCTACCTCTGGTGAGCACATGGAGGGGCTGTGCGGCCCCCAAAAGAAATGCCACCCCACACCATTACTGACCCACTGCCAAACCGGTCATGCTGGAGGATGTTGCAGGCAGCAGAACGTTCTCCTTGGCATCTCCAGACTCTGTCACGTATGTCACATGTGCTCAGTGAGAACCTGCTTTCATCTGTGAATAGCACAGGGCGCCAGTGGCAAATTTGCCAATCTTGGTGTTCTCTGGCACATGCCAAACGTCCTGCACGGTGTTGGGCTGTAAGCACAACCCCCACCTGTGGACGTCGGGCCCTCATACCACCCTCATGGAGTCTGTTTCTGATCATTTGAGTAGACACATGCACATTTGTGGCTTGCTGGAAGTCATTTTGCAGGACTCTGGCAGTGCTCCTCCTGTTCCTCCTTGCACAAAGGCGGAGGTAGCGGTCCTGCTGCTGGGTTGTTGCCCTCCTAAGGCCTCCTCCACGTCTCCTGATGTACTGGCCTGTCTCCTGGTAGCTCCTCCATGCTCTGGACACTACGCTGACACAGCAAACCTTCTTGCCACAGCTCGCATTGATGTGCCATCCTGGATGAGCTGCACTACCTGAGCCACTTGTGTGGGTTGTAGACTCCATCTCAAGCTACCACTAGAGTGAAAGCACCGCCAGCTTTCAAAAGTGACCAAAACATCAGCCAGAAAGCATAGGAGCTGAGAAGTGGTCTGTGGTCACCACCTGCAGAACAACTCCTTTATTGGGGGTGTCTTGCTAATTGCCTATAATTTCCACCTGTTTTCTATTGCATTTGCACAACAGCATGTGAAATTGATTGTCAATCAGTGTTGCTTCCTAAGTGGACAGTTTGATTTCACAGAAGTGTGATTGACTTGGAGTTACATTGTGTTGTTTAAGTGTTCCCTTTATTTTTTTGAGCAGTGTGTATGTGTATGTGTATATATATATATATATATATATATTCACAAGTAAAACACTATTAGGCACTTGTACATCATTCCTTTCTGTGCTTTTCAGCCATCTGCTAATAGTTACACTTGCTTATTTACAGACAGGAGCTTTGTGTTCCCAGGGCAACAAAGATTAAAAAAAAAAAAAACGTTGCCTGATTATATAAAGATATGGTTACTGAGCCAAAAAAATAAAATAATAATAATAATAATAATAATAATAATAATAATAATAATAATAAAGGGATGTATTTGGTATAAAGTTGCTGGCAGGAATATAAAAGCCAGTCAAGTCATCTGAAGGTAGAGATCCTACTCTAATTGCCCAGGCGGAAGTTTATTCTTCAATTTCATGGAAAGAATTAAAGTCAGTATTTATTTTGAATTCCCACTGATATTAATTCTACTGGCAGAAATGTGCCAGGAAAACATTGCAGGAAAGGGTGTGCACTCGGCTGATCTTCCAGTGCACTCACAAGAGCACGAGCTGGCAGACGAAGTATGCAGAGAAGAAAATGAAATTAAGATTTAAACAAAAAAAAAAAAGAATAAAATAAAAGGAAGTTGCCCTATTTGCTTTCGCCAATGTTTTCTGACTACGTAAAGATTTAAAAAAAAAAAAATAGGTGTAATTATAAGAAGTGATTTCATTGTTCTCGTAAAGGAAACAAAATATACCAGTAATTTGTTATTTCTGTAACCAATAAAACACAGACAGAAATGTACACCAGCCAATAACTCAAATAGCCAAAGCGAGACACACCGGTTGTGCATTCACAGACACGTACTCTTACCATTCCAACTGTATAACTGATCACCAATTACAGGTTATTTCACACAGGTTACTATAACACGGGTGGTATTTAGGTTGCCGCCTGTTGGGATCCTGGCGCCGGATTCCCGACACCCTCCATACCGACATCTTTTCTCCCTTTTGGGGGTCCACAATCCCCCTGGAGGGAGATAGCGTGGCGCGCGTAGCCACCGTGCCCGCAGCGTGGCGGGCGCAGCGAGCCCACAAGGGGCTCATTTGCGATCGTCCAGCTGCCGGTATGCCGGCGGTTGGGATTCCGGCGCTGGTATGCTAGCCGCCAGCATACCATACTACACCCCCATAACACAAATAGGAGTAATGTAATGGATGGATGCCATTATACTTTTAAGACTCTTAGGGGGGTCATTCAAATGGTTTTCTTTTGGGTGCCCATAAGAGTTATTCAATTGTTTCTCTGATTTACACACGCGAACAGCGGCTAACTTCATCTAAAGACCTGATTAGAGCACCCAACTCCCATTTGGGCGCCTAAACCACAGACTTTGCCCACATTTCTTCTCGCACCTCAGGAGGCAACGAGAAGTAATGACACCCCTGCGGCTAACGGGCGTCTAAACGGAGCAACAATTTAATTGCTCTACTTTGCTCCCCCTAGTTGGAAAACAATACAACCGCCCCCTTTTCAAGCGCCAGCCACTAGGTGGCCCTTAATAGCAGCATTTCAATTGTTCTGCTGCTGGGGCGCGATCATTGCTGGTGCCAACCTGCTCGCAGCCTCCTGAGGTGGCAAGCAGACCTGTGCAAAAAGTGTCCTATTTGGGTGGGCAAACAGTACTTAAGACAGGACTAGCTCTTTGAGTGCAATAAAAAAAAAAATATTTTTGCACCTATCAGAGCAATTCAATTGTTGCTCTGATCGGGCGCCCATTATTTTTTAAGTGCCCAAATAACCCGGGAATAGCCACAAATAATGTCTGATACAGGATAAAGTAGTCCCGCAATGCAAAAAGTCCTGTTTGGACACTTTTTACACATCTCTGCTCGCCACCTCAGGAGGCTGCAAGTAGAGATGTCGGCATCGGTGATGATCGCGCCCGAACAGCAGAACAATTAAATTGCTGCTATTGGGCGCCATCTAGTGACCAACATCTGAAAAACAAATGAATCGCAAACGTTATATATATAGCAGCGCTATTTCTTGAACTGATGCTGCTTAACTAAAAGTTAACTCTTTATCTGGAAGACTGGTGAGTACTCCTAACTTACATAGCTATAGTGGAGTGGTTTCTGCGTTGGCTAACGAATATACGAATGTCAATATACGAATGTCACCCCAGCAAACTGTTTGATTATGCGAGTGTGGATATTCCTGGAATACTAATATTATATATATATATATATATATATATATACATACACACACACACACACACACACACACACACACACACACACACATATATAATTAGATTGAGATCAACCTCTCCAACTCATCAATTGTCAGTCTCCATCCCTGTTCTGGTACCCACTTCCGGCTACAAGAAGCAGCCAGTCCCAGAAATCTGTGGTTCAGATCCTCCTCACCTAGACCTGCAGATGTATTTAACTGATCACGGGTCTCAGCATTACCAACTGTGAAAGTACAAACTATAACCTATAACAAAGTACAGGTTGTGTATCCCATAGCTAAATATTCCGAAATACGGAATATTCCCAAACACAGAATTTTTGGAGTGAGACTTAGATACTGAAACCTTTATTCTGATGGCTCATTGTACACAAACTTTGTTTAATGCAGCAAAAAGTTATTAAATATTATATTAAATGACCTTCAGGCTGTGTGTATAAGGTGTATATGAAACATAAATGTATTCTGTGCTTAGACTTAGGTCCCATCGCCATGATATCTCATTATGGTATGCAATTATTCCAAAACACGGAAAAATCCCATATCCAAAATACTTCTGGTCCCAAGCATTTTGGATATGGGATACTCAGACTGTAGTATATTTCACGACAAATATGTTCAGATTTGTATATAACGATCAGAAACATTCAGGGTAACATCATTTGATGTACGGATGACTGATCTTGGTGTAGCATGCTGCAATTTGAATAGCCATCTACAAAAATATTTTTTATTTTTTTTCGTTACATTCTCAAACGAACGCACTAAGGTAACTGCAAGGTCGGCAAATACTTAAAAGAAAAGTGGACAATTCAGCAGCAAATCGACAGAAGTACTCTGTGAACTGAGGCAGCACTTTTCTATAAAACCAGACTTCCTCAATTCCAAGACCGTCTCCACCACCATCATGCCACTTTTACTGCAGTATAACCACTACATAATTTGTCCCTGTAAGGAAAACCAAATCCTTTCGCAAAGCGTTAACAGATGAACGCCAATTTAAGGCACCACAGTGTATCCACTGATCAGCTAACATATTGGAACACAGGTCAAACATCTATGCCCCCCCCCTTTCAATAAAATAACAATTCACACGATTATTATAAGGCACCACAAATGGCACAGCCTGCCATTCATATAAGTTGAACAGAGAACAAATGAAACAGTATTAAATAATACATAAATACATCATTCTGCAATGCAAAATTATCGATGTGACCAGTGGCGGCTCTAGAGGAGCGGCTGCAGCCCAGTCCACAATTCACATAGGGCACCAACACCAACTAACACTGCAAACTGAGGGGCATATTTATTAAGCCTGGTGATAAAGTGGAAGGTATAAACTCCACACAGAATATCAGATTCAGTTATCGACAAGCACGTGAGCATCAGTGAAAAGTTGCACTGGCATCAGGAGTATGGGCTCGAGAAACAGTGAGACATGGGTGCATTGTTAAGGGCCGTAATGACGGGGAGATTTCCTCAGAGATGTGTGCTGAGCGGTCTAGCACAGACCGCTCAGCACACAACTCCCCCAGCTCAGCACAGCGCAATGTGCTGAGCGAGGTGTGTGTGTGTGTGGGGGGGGGGGGGGGGGGGACGGTCATGGGGGCCGCTCATTTCACCCAACGGTGAAATGAGCGACCTGCTAGATTGTTCCTGCATGCAGGCCAATCTAGCACCGGCGATAGCGACACGCAGCACCGCAGTCGTCGGCACAGATTGCTTAGAAATTAGCTGAACATCGCTCCGTGTGTACCCCCCTTTAGGAAGGAAAGCACAAAGGAGGAGGGCCCTGTTCATGAGAGGGGAGGAGCAGATACAAATAAGGAGGCACTAAGCGGGAGTAGAGATGAAAGCAAAGGTTAGAAGGGATGATAGGCTTGAATGAAGATAAATCTGGGTGTCATCAGCGTACCGGAGATATTGGAGGCCATAAGAGCTGATGAGATCACCAAGGTTAGCAGACAGAGAAACGTGAAGGCCAAGAGCAGATCCTTGGGGAACTCTGATAGGTAAGGGAAAGGGAAGGTTATGGCATGAAACAGTGGAGTCAGGAGTATATTCAGAAAAGGAATGGTTGGTGAAGTAACAAGTGTTTTTAGAAAATGTAGGGGAGAAAGGGGACTTGAGGGGAGGGGGGGGGGGTTTGCCCTAAGCCTTGGAGAGTGATAAGGTGGAGAGAGGTAATGTATCAGCCAATTAGCTCCTAACTCCCATGTTAGAGGCTGTATTTGGAATGTTAGGGGCTGATTGGTTGGCGGTTCTGTCTCTCTCCACACCACCCTGCCTCACAGTGCACCAGTGACCAAACATATTTACACAGTAGATTACATTCTGGAATTTACCAAGCAGCCCTTTTTAACAGATCAACACTCAGACATGGAATACCCCTGTTTTATTCACTTGCAATAGTTCTAAATAAAAGTAATTTGCTTTACAGTAAAGGATGTGTTCAATTATACTTCTATCTGGATGCTGGACAATAAAGGTGCTGCAGCTTAGTGATTAAGCCACACCCCTAAAGTCACTGTGAGGAGCAATGCTAAATGATATAGGAAAGCAATGCTGGGGACAGAAAGATGCATGATGTTTTAAAGTACCAAGACAATCCAATCTCTAAGGCTTCTGGGTAAAAGCCCACATGTCCCATGCTTGGCCACACCCCCTAGTACTACAGTAAGTCTTAAAGTGACCAAGCCCCTACTTACATGTATATACATTTGCTGAAGTCTAAAACATGGAGTAGAGCAACAATATTAAAGAATATAGCAAACCAAGAGCCTTAACAGCTAAAAACATAGAACCCAAATCTCTCAATATTACAGGGAGCAGATACGAATATGCTTTTATTTTTTTAAATGAGGAAAACGTGTACACTTAAAAGACCAAATATATACCGCATGCATAATATTAATCATTTATTTATAAAATATGGAGATTATTCCATAAAACACATGGGAAAAATTATTCCACACTGTATCTCCGTAACAGAAACCACCCAACCATCCAAGGAAATATAAAATAGCGCCCACACTTCATTAGCACAGCGCCACCATGTGGACATATTAAGAAAGACTTTAATGCACGTGTTAAGCCATAACAAAACCCTCTAACTAGCCACACACAAAGAAAAAATTATCTTTATCATGTATCAAAGTAATGGCCCATAACATTAACGGGAACTTCACCAGGCCAAAATGTCTACCTCTTTACGATGTAAAGCACCTGCTGTTGTAGCTAATGTTTCTTACACCCCTTTTAGACGTAAGCCTAAAAGCCGTGTTTTTGTGAGTGAACCCGCATTGATGCGGGTCCGGCTTAAGGGGGTAATTCAGATTGGATTGGTGCAGCGGCAGCAATCGCATTCTGAATCCCTTTGTGGAGTGAGCGCGCGCGCCCTGGGAGGCCCAGTGAGATGCTAACAGCATCTCACTGGGTTTTGCTTACAGCATCTCAGGTCTGCGGTCACCTCTGCCTGATTGACAGGCAGAGGAGGTCCCAGGGTGGGAGGGGGCGTGCCAACGACATCAGAACGCCGTTGGCGGGGCGCGGTCTGGGCAACGCAGGCGTGTCCGGACCGTTGCGGGGATGGGCCGCGGCAGCACGTCACACTCAGCCACTGCGACCCGGGACGCGGATAGTGGCCGCCTGCCAGCACAGCTAGACTGCGCAGGCAGGGAGCTACTCGCCGTGTGCGAAAGCATCGCCGATGCGCAATGCTTTTGCACCCTTGCGGGGGGGATAGGGCCTGACACGCAGGGCTGACTAGCCCTTTGCTGGGCGTCCCCCCGCATGTCAGAGAAACTGATCGTAGATGTGCTAAATTGGCACATCTACGATCAGATCTGAATTACCCCCTATGTCTGAAAGGGTCTACCTGGGCTGAGAGTCCTAGGCTTGTGACCCTGCTCACTAGCAGGGTTTTTCCTGGGACGTGCAACCAGTCAGGACGACCCGACATAGGTCTGAACAGTGTGACCCAGGTAACGCCTAAATAAATTGATTGGCTGAGGACAGAGGCGCTTGTAGATGAGATAATCTCAAAGCGCCCACTAAATGCTGGAAGACTCGGGCCCAGTGTGTAGGTCGATGACCTGGGAATAACCCATGCGTGAAAGTAGTTAACCCCAACTTCAATCCGTGCTATATGTCCCGGGTCTGAGCCCGGTTGAAGCCAGGTAATTATATCTGCAAGGGGCTAATTTTGAGGTACAAGCACAGATCAGGGAGGGAGGGCTGTCCCTACCGGCCAATCAGATTCTGGCCATGATTTAGAGGCGTTGCACAAAGCAGCCAATCAAATTCTAACTATCATCATTTGCAAATGACAGCTAGAAACCTGATTGGTTGCCATATACAAAAGCTCTACTTTCCCTTTTTTAGAAGTAATGATAAATCTACCCTTTCCGCAAAGTTCATTTTCTCTGTTTCTACATTTATTTAAGAGACGCATTTTGTGTATATAAAAGTAAAAAAAGAAACTGCTATGATGAAAGGACTCCGGGCACTAACTGAGGCTTTTGTAGTCGTGGAGAGTGAATACACATGTTTTTACCACAAAGTAAATACAATTTTATCAATAAATTCCTGTCCTTTGGTATAGATAGAGATCATGGCCGGTTCAGCAGTTATTTCCACATGGAGACAAAATGGGATGAGAACAGAAAGGCAGTAACATAACAGAGATTTCAATTACATTCATCCCTTCATCTGGTCATCTGGTCAGAGAAAAGGATGTACACGATAACATTATCGTTTTTTTATTGTTAACATGTATCTGTCACCGGTCAGATGTTTTAATGGCGTTCCGACTAAGCTGAAGGTGAACAGAAGAAAGCAACTGATTTGTCCTATTTAACAAACCAGAAATGTGTTGAGGCACTACAAGACAGGCAGCGATTTATTGGATATAAAATTGCTCATTTATAGAGAATAGTGAATTATAGTAACTTATGTAGATCTAGCTCCTGTAAAAATGCTAATCAGCGCAGAACATCTACACTGGAACCAATCCGCTACAGACAAGCCTCAGTTAGTACAATTACTCACAATCATTTATTTTGGCACCTACAAGTGACATTCGCTTGCTACAGCCCTCTACATAGCCATACCTGCCAATATATTTTTACTAGTAATTATGATGTGATTGCCATACAGGGAAACTCACCAGAGGCGTGACTTCAGTAATTGCCAGTGATTACCATTAGGGGAAACTCACCAGAGGCCTGCCTACACTAACTGCCAGTGACAGCCGTACAGGGTAACTCACCAGAGGCGTGACTAACAGTAATTGCCAGTGATTACCGTTAGGGGAAACTCACGAGAGGCCTGCCTACACTAACTGCCAGTGACTGCAGTACAGGGAAACTCACCAGAGGCCTGCCTACACTAACTGCCAGTGACTGCCGTAGAGGGAAACTCACCAGAGGCCTGCCTACACTAACTGCCAGTGACTGCTGTAGAGGGAAACTCACCAGAGGCCTGCCTACACTAACTGCCAGTGACTGCTGTACAGGGAAACTCACCAGAGGCGTGACTACACTAACTGTCAGTGATTGCTGTACAAGGAAACTCACCAGAGGCCTGCCTACACCAACTGCCAGTGACTGCCATACTGGGAAACAAACCAGAGGCCTGCCTACACCAACTGCCAGTGACTGCCGTACTGGGAAACTCACCAGAGGCCTGCCTACACCAACTGCCAGTGACTGCCGTAAAGGGAAACTCAGCAGAGGCCTGCCTATACCAACGGACAGTAATTGGCGTACAGGGAAACTCACCAGAGGCCTGCCTATACCAACGGACAGTAATTGCCGTACAGGGAAACTCACCAGAATCCTGCCTACACCAACTGCCAGTAATTGCCGTACAGGAACACCAAACTGAGGCCTGCCTACACCAACTGCCAGTGACTGCCGTACAGGAAAACTCACCAGACGCCTGCCTACACCAACTGCCAGTGACTGCCGTACAGGGAAACTCGCCAGACGCCTGCCTACACCAACTGCCAGTGACTGCCATACTGGGAAATTCAGCAGAGGCCTGCCTACACCAACTGCCAGTGACTGCCGTACAGGGAAACTCACCAGACGCCTGCATACACCAACTGCCAGTGACTGCCATACTGGGAAATTCAGCAGAGGCCTGCCTACACCAACTGCCAGTGACTGCCGTACAGGGAAACTCACCAGACGCCTGCATACACCAACTGCCAGTGACTGCCGTACAGGGAAACTCACCAGACGCCTGCCTACACCAACTGCCAGTGACTGCCGTACAGGGAAACTCACCAGACGCCTGCCTACACCAACTGCCAGTGACTGCCATACTGGGAAATTCAGCAGAGGCCTGCCTACACCAACTGCCAGTAACTGCCGTACAGGGAAACTCACCAGACGCCTGCCTACACCAACTGCCAGTGACTGCCGTACAGGGAAACTCACCAGACGCCTGCCTACAGCAACTGCCAGTGACTGCCGTACAGGGAAACTCACCAGACGCCTGCCTACACCAACTGCCAGTGACTGCCATACTGGGAAATTCAGCAGAGGCCTGCCTACACCAACTGCCAGTGACTGCCGTACAGGGAAACTCACCAGACGCCTGCATACACCAACTGCCAGTGACTGCCATACAGGGAAACTCACCAGACGCCTGCCTACACCAACTGCCAGTGACTGCCATACTGGGAAATTCAGCAGAGGCCTGCCTACACCAACTGCCAGTGACTGCCATACTGGGAAATTCAGCAGAGGCCTGCCTATTCCAACGGCCAGTTATTGCCGTACAGGGAAACTCACCAGAGTGTGACTATACCAACCAACAGTGATTGCAGTACAGGGAAAGTCACCACAGATGTGCCTATACTAAGTCAGTGATCGCCATGCAGGGAAATATGGCACAGAAAAAATAAGAATTTACTTACCGATAATTCTATTTCTCGTAGTCCGTAGTGGATGCTGGGAACTCCGTAAGGACCATGGGGAATAGCGGCTCCGCAGGAGACTGGGCACAAAAAGTAAAAGCTTTAGACTAGCTGGTGTGCACTGGCTCCTCCCCCTATGACCCTCCTCCAAGCCTCAGTTAAGATACTGTGCCCGGACGAGCGTACATAATAAGGAAGGATCTTGAATCCCGGGTAAGACTCATACCAGCCACACCAATCACACCGTACAACTCGTGATCTGAACCCAGTTAACAGTATGATAACCGTATGGAGCCTCTGAAAAGAAGGCTTCCAACAATAAACAACCCGATTTGTTTGTAACAATAACTATATACAAGTATTGCAGACAATCCGCACTTGGGATGGGCGCCCAGCATCCACTACGGACTACGAGAAATAGAATTATCGGTAAGTAAATTCTTATTTTCTCTGACGTCCTAGTGGATGCTGGGAACTCCGTAAGGACCATGGGGATTATACCAAAGCTCCCAAACGGGCGGGAGAGTGCGGATGACTCTGCAGCACCGAATGAGAGAACTCCAGGTCCTCCTCAGCCAGGGTATCAAATTTGTAGAATTTAGCAAACGTGTTTGCCCCTGACCAAGTAGCTGCTCGGCAAAGCTGTAAAGCCGAGACCCCTCGGGCAGCCGCCCAAGATGAGCCCACCTTCCTTGTGGAATGGGCTTTTACAGATTTTGGCTGTGGCAGGCCTGCCACAGAATGTGCAAGTTGAATTGTACTACAAATCCAACGAGCAATCGTCTGCTTAGAAGCAGGAGCACCCAGCTTGTTGGGTGCATACAGTATAAACAGCGAGTCAGATTTTCTGACTCCAGCCGTCCTGGAAACATATATTTTCAGGGCCCTGACTACGTCCAGCAACTTGGAGTCCTCCAAGTCCCTAGTAGCCACAGGTACCACAATAGGTTGATTCATGTGAAACGCTGAAACCACCTTAGGGAGAAATTGAGGACGAGTCCTCAATTCCGCCCTATCCGAATGAAATATCAGGTAAGGGCTTTTATAGGATAAAGCCGCCAATTCTGATACGCGCCTGGCTGCAGCCAGGGCCAACAGCATTACCACTTTCCATGTGAGATATTTCAAATCCACTGTGGCAAGTGGTTCAAACCAATGTGATTTTAGGAACCCTAAAACTACATTGAGATCCCAAGGTGCCACTGGAGGCACAAAAGGAGGCTGTATATGCAGTACCCCTTTGACAAACGTCTGAACTTCAGGCACTGAAGCCAGTTCTTTCTGGAAGAAGATCGACAGGGCCGAAATTTGAACCTTAATGGATCCTAATTTTAGGCCCATAGACAATCCTGCTTGCAGGAAATGTAGGAAACGACCCAGTTGAAATTCCTCCGTAGGGGCCTTCTTGGCCTCACACCACGCAACATATTTTCGCCAAATGCGATGATAATGTTTTGCAGTTACATCCTTCCTGGCCTTGATCAGGGTAGGGATGACTTCATCTGGAATGCCGTTTTTCCTTCAGGATCCGGCGTTCAACCGCCATGCCGTCAAACGCAGCCGCGGTAAGTCTTGGAACAGACAAGGTCCCTGCTGGAGCAGGTCCTTCCTTAGAGGTAGAGGCCACGGGTCCTCCGTGAGCATCTCTTGCAGCTCCGGGTACCAAGTTCTTCTTGGCCAATCCGGAGCCACGAGTATCGTTCTTACTCCTCTCCTTCTTATGATTCTCAGTACTTTTGGTATGAGAGGAAGAGGAGGGAACACATATATCGACTGGAACACCCACGGAGTTACCAGAGCGTCCACCGCTATTGCCTGAGGGTCCCTTGACCTGGCGCAATATCTGTCCAGTTTCTTGTTGAGACGGGACGCCATCATGTCCACCTTTGGTTTTTCCTAACGGTTTACAATCACTTGGAAGACTTCTGGATGAAGTCCCCACTCCCCCGGGTGGAGGTCGTGTCTGCTGAGGAAGTCTGCTTCCCAGTTGTCCACTCCCGGAATGAACACTGCTGACAGTGCTATCACATGATTTTCCGCCCAGCGGAGAATCCTTGCAGCTTCTGCCATTGCCCTCCTGCTTCTTGTGCCGCCCTGTCTGTTTACGTGGGTGACAGCCGTGATGTTGTCCGACTGGATCAATACCGGTTGACCCTGAAGCAGAGGCCTTGCTTGACTTAGGGCATTGTAAATGGCCCTTAGCTCTAGGATATTTATGTGAAGAGACGTTTCCATGCTTGACCATAAGCCCTGGAAATTTCTTCCCTGTGTGACTGCTCCCCAGCCTCTCAGGCTGGCATCCGTGGTTACCAGCATCCAATCCTGAATGCCGAATCTGCGGCCCTCTAGAAGATGAGCCTTCTGTAACCACCACAGGAGAGATACCCTTGTCCTTGGAGATAGGGTTATCCGCTGATGCATCTGAAGATGCGATCCGGACCATTTGTCCAGCAGATCCCACTGAAAAGTTCTTGCATGGAATCTTCCGAATGGAATCGCTTCGTAAGAAGCCACCATTTTTCCCAGGACTCTCGTGCACTGATGCACTGACACTTGTCCTGGTTTTAGGAGGTTCCTGACTAGCTCGGATAACTCCCTGGCCTTCTCCTCCGGGAGAAACACCTTTTTCTGGACTGTGTCCAGAATCATCCCTAGGAACAGTAGACGTGTTGTTGGAATCAGCTGTGATTTTGGGATATTTAGAATCCACCCGTGCTGACGTAGCACTACCTGAGATAGTGCTACTCCGACCTCTAACTGTTCCCTGGACCTTGCCCTTATCAGGAGATCGCCCAAGTAAGGGATAATTAATACGCCTTTTCTTCGAAGAAGAATCATCATTTCGGCCATTACCTTGGTAAAGACCCGTGGTGCCGTGGACAATCCAAACGGCAGCGTCTGAAACTGATAATGACAGTTTTGTATCACAAACCTGAGGTACCCTTGGTGAGAAGGGTAGATTGGGACATGGAGATAAGCATCCTTGATGTCTAGAGATACCATATAGTCCCCTTCTTCCAGGTTCGCTATCACTGCTCTGAGTGACTCCATCTTGAATTTGAACCTTTTTATGTAAGTGTTCAAAGATTTTAGATTTAAAATTGGTCTCACCGAGCCGTCCGGCTTCAGTACCACAAACAGCGTGGAATAATACCCCTTTCCCTGTTGTAGGAGGGGTACCTTGATTATCACCTGCTGGGAATACAGCTTGTGAATAGCTTCCAATACTGCCTCCCTGTCGGAGGGAGACGTTGGTAGAGCAGACTTCAGGAACCAGCGAGGGGGAGACGTCTCGAATTCCAATTTGTACCCCTGTGATACTACCTGCAGGATCCAGGGGTCCACTTGCGAGTGAGCCCACTGCGCGCTGAAATTCTTGAGACGGCCCCCCACCGTGCCCGAGACTGCTTGCAGAGCCCCAGCGTCATGCTGAGGACTTGGCAGAAGCGGGGGAGGGCTTCTGCTCCTGGGAAGAGGCTGCATGGTGCAGTCTTTTTTCCCCTTCCTCTGCCCCGG
The DNA here is from genome assembly GCF_028390025.1 of Pseudophryne corroboree. Lineage (NCBI taxonomy): Eukaryota > Metazoa > Chordata > Amphibia > Anura > Myobatrachidae > Pseudophryne > Pseudophryne corroboree. Next base: position 433,422,191 of record NC_086452.1, on the reverse strand, counting down.
GGCAGGAACGAGCGGCCTTTTTCCCTCTTGCCCTTATAGGGACGAAAGGACTGGGTTTGAAAAGACGGTGTCTTTTTCTGCTGAGAGGTGACCTGGGGTAAAAAGGTGGATTTTCCAGCCGTTGCTGTGGCCACCAGGTCCGATAGACCGACCCCAAATAACTCCTCCCCTTTATACGGCAATACTTCCATATGTCGTTTGGAATCCGCATCACCTGACCACTGTCGCGTCCATAACGTTCTTCTGGCAGAAATGGACATCGCACTTACTCTAGATGCCAGGGTGCAAATATCCCTCTGTGCATCTCGCATATATAGTAATGCATCCTTTAAATGCTCTATAGTTAATAATATACTGTCCCTATCCAGGGTATCAATATTTTCAGTCAGGGAATCCGACCAAGCCACTCCAGCGCTGCACATCCAGGCTGAGGCGATCGCTGGTCGCAGTATAACACCGGTATGTGTGTATATACCTTTTAGGATATGTTCCAGCCTTCTATCAGCTGGTTCCTTGAGGGCGGCCGTATCAGGAGACGGTAACGCCACTTGTTTTGATAAGCGTGTGAGCGCCTTATCTACCCTAGGGGGTGTTTCCCAACGTGCCCTAACCTCTGGCGGGAAAGGGTATAGTGCCAATAATTTATTAGAAATCAGCAGTTTTTTATCGGGGGAAACCCACGCTTTATCACACACCTCATTTAATTCATCTGACTCAGGAAAAACCACTGGTAGTTTTTTCACACCCCACACCCTTTTTTGTGGTACTTGTAGTGTCAGAAATGTTCAATGCCTCCTTCATTGCCGTGATCATGTAACGTGTGGCCCTACTGGACATTACGTTTGTCTCGTCACCGTCGACACTGGATTCAGTATCCGTGTCAGGGTCTGTGTCGACCATCTGAGGTAACGGGCGTTTTAGCGCCCCTGACGGTGTCTGAGACGCCTGAACAGGCACTAATTGATTTGTCGGCTGTCTCATGTCGTCAACAGTTTTTTGCAAAGTGCTGACATTGTCACGTAATTCTTTAATTACTACCATCCAGTCAGGTGTCGACTCCCTAGGGGGTGACATCACTAACACAGGCAATTGCTCTGCTTCCACATCATTTTCCTCCTCATACATGTCGGCACAATCGTACCGACACCCAGCACACACACAGGGAATGCTCTGATAGAGGACAGGACCCCACTAGCCCTTTGGGGAGACAGAGGGAGAGTTTGCCAGCACACACCAGAGCGCTATATATATACAGGGATAACCTTATATAAGTGTTACTCCCTGTTATAGCTGCTGTATTTATATATTAGCTGCCAATAGTGCCCCCCTCTCTGTTTTACCCTGTTTCTGTAGTGCAGGACTGCAGGGGAGAGTCAGGGAGCCGTCCTTCCAGCGGAGCTGTGAAAGAAAATGGCGCTTGTGTGCTGAGGAGAAAGGCTCCGCCCCCTTCACGGCGGCCTTTTCTCCCGCTTTTTTCAGGAAACTGGCAGGGGATAAATGCATCCATATAGCCCAGGAGCTATATGTGATGCATTTTTTTTAGCCATATAAGGTTTTTATATCGTTTTTATTGCGTCTCAGGGCGCTCCCCCCCAGCGCCCTGCACCCTCAGTGACCGGAGTGTGAAGTGTGCTGAGAGCAATGGCGCACAGCTGCAGTGCTGTGCGCTACCTTATTTGAAGACAGGAACGTCTTCTGCCGCCGCTTTCTCCGGACCTCTTCGCTCTTCTGGCTCTGTAAGGGGGCCGGCGGCGCGGCTCCGGGACCCATCCAGGCTGAACCTGTGATCGTCCCTCTGGAGCTAATGTCCAGTAGCCAAGAAGCCCAATCCACTCTGCAGTCAGGTGAGTTCGCTTCTTCTCCCCTTAGTCCCACGATGCAGTGAGCCTGTTGCCAGCAGGACTCACTGAAAATAAAAAACCTATTTAAACTTTTACTTCTAAGCAGCTCAGGAGAGCCACCTAGCTTGCACCCTTCTCGTTCGGGCACAAAAATCTAACTAAGGCTTGGAGGAGGGTCATAGGGGGAGGAGCCAGTGCACACCAGCTAGTCTAAAGCTTTTACTTTTTGTGCCCAGTCTCCTGCGGAGCCGCTATTCCCCATGGTCCTTACGGAGTTCCCAGCATCCACTAGGACGTCAGAGAAATATGGCAGATATGTGTAACTCACACTTTTAAAGTAATTAAAATAAAGATCATTTTAAACGGCAAATAAATCAAATCTCCATTATTTGAAGTACTGCAGAAAATGTAATGTTTCTTTATGACACTGCTGCATCTAATTAAAAGTGAAATGGGATTTAGTGATGTGGTTCCAAACACAAAACTTGAACACTGATTCTGTTAGCCCCTGCTCTTACAAATGCTCCTTCAAGGTCAAATTCGTCGTTGGGAAAAACAAAAAGGGATGTTTTGCGCTTATTTATCAGGCTCCATAAAATGAAACAGAATTGTTTCCACTGCCTCCGTCTTCAGCCGTAGTGCGGCAGCTGGAGCAGATGTTGGCTGTTAAATTTTGCAGACGATACAGTTCATGACTTCTCGGAGAAAGGCTGTGTGCCACATCTGTAGCTGATGAAACGGTGCAAAAGTGTGACCGGCGAGAGGGAGAAAGCATGAGCAGGGGAGAGACAGACACAGCCTGGGCCAAAAAGCCAACTGACTTCAGCACCCGACTACACACAGCCTCACACTCCAGCCTCATTGGTTACAAAGGGGGGGGGGAAATTATAATAATATATTTCTATCTGATTACAGGATCGGCCTATTGGGGACACTTCCCGAAAAGAAACTTCAGCTGTAGAGAAAACGAGAATCACAGAGGAAACAGTCTGTTAAGAGTTCTCAGAGTAAAGTTCTCTCTCAATAGGGCAGATGTACTAAGCTTTGGAGAGAGATAAAGTGGAGGGGGATAAAGGGATCTATGCAGTAAGCTTTGGAGAGAGATAAAGTGGACGAAGATAAAGTACCAGCCAATCATCTCCTAACTGCCATGTTATAGGCTGTGTTTGAAAAATGGTGACCTACTTCCAACTGTCACCAAACTCATGCCAAAGAATCATCACTTCACGCATATAAACACTAGCATCACTCACCGCCTCACTGACAGCGGCACATCCCCACCTCACTGACAGCGGCACATCCCCACCTCACTGACCGCGGCACATCCCCGCCTCACTGACAGGCACACACATTTCTGACAGAGAAATATCAAGTGTTTTTTTCACTTACACTGTCATTCAATTACATGTTTAGTCATTAAAAATAAATCAAATTCCTATTCTGAACTATTTTCCCTACTATCCTACATCTGTTTCACCCTATATTGTGACAACAGGGGCCCTTTTAGAAGATCGATATACCACTCTTGGGTGTGCAGTCGCTCGGATATATGCACACTCCTTGGGAAGCGGAACGTGTGTGTGTGTGTGTGTGTGTGTGTGTGTGTGTGTGTGTGTGTGTGTGTGTGTGTGTGTGTGCGCGCGTGTGTAACTGTCAGCCGCTGTGTGTTACAGTCAATCTGGAAAAGAGGAAGGAATAAATTGCATCATTCACCTAACATCAACTCCCTTTGCGGCTGTGAAAAAGCCGTGACTGGATAATAATTTGATTATTACCTTAGTCAGATGGAGTGGCTCGCCAGATTTATCCAACATCCCCTAAAAAAAAAAAAAAATACAAAAAATACAAAAAAAGCCAGACTGTAATATTTCCATCTTCTAATAAATTGCTAAATATAGGACTTAACAGTCACCCAGAGAAATTTCTTCTAAAGCCTGGACCTTTCACTAAGAACTCTGCAACGCCTGGTAATAAGTCAGCTGGGGTTTGGACTATTGTGCTATTACAGTCGCAAGCAGTGATAAGTAATCCAGAGTTGTCCTGAAATACTCTGCTACCCTGAAAGGTTTCTTCAACATTTGCACAACACTGAAAGTTCACTCATGATGCAGCAAAAGGAAGAAGTCAGCATTGATTGGCTATAAGTTCAGGCCACTTCGTGTCCGTGCCTCTGAAGACATGTAGGCTGATCTGCTCTCTCGAGACGCTGAGGGCTCTCCAGTAGCAAGTAAGATCACAACAGCTAATATATGCGAACCCAGAAAACACAGTCTGAACGGCCATGACACGCCTGCGTTTGGCCGACCACTCCCTGTTACCACCTCCAAACGCTGTCATCTTGTCACTCACTTGCTACGCGTGCACACTGTGGCTCAGATGCATGTGCAGTAAGGAAAAAAATAAATAAAATCGACCAATTTGTGTACAATAGCAGCTTTGTAGACCTATAGCGCCTCCATATACTATGTGCTAGCCATCGGGCAGAGGTCCGTACATACTGCACTTTGTGAGCGATACCAAAATGACGTGACTAACATAGCGTGTGCAGCATATGCTTCATTGGGAGCAGGGACGTCTTTTCGTATGGGCTCAATGGGCACTTGCCCAAGGGCCCCAGGAGTGTAAGGGCCCTAGGCTGATAGCTGAGGATCCCCTCTTTCCAGGGGTACCAGATTTTTGAAAATCGGCCAATGGGAGCTGGAGATATTTGATGTCAAAGCAGTGGTCCCCATCCAAACCTGTTAATTGCTCTTCCCAGCCAGATATCTCAGGCTCTGTCTGACTTAGAGTTTTTCTGAGGGTATACTCCAAAAGCTGGGACTCTCCCCTGTCAGTGGACACTGGCAGCTTGTCTCTACTATGCCCAAACTCAGAGATATCAGCCTTTAAGCAACTGGTCCCTACTCCAGCTCCACACACCTAATATGCAGTTTTATATTTTCGTCAGTGGATTGCTCTGGCTCCTGAACTCTGATCTTCAGGTCCCCAGTACCTTCTGAAAGGCGGGACCCTCCAGTTTGTTTTTATGCCATTGAATGCTACAAAATCGATTTCCAGGAACTGGAGATATCTGCAGTCAAGCAAGCTGCCCTCCTACCAGAAAACGATGAATATTAAGCCCACTCCACTATCCACCCCTCCCCTACGTATTAAACAACCCCTACCACCCTGGAAGTCATGTACCAGGGCCCCCTTCATTCAGCCCAATGCCGCCTTCTACAGTTTAGTGTTCTCCCTCCCTATCTTTGCAGTAAAGGAGTAATTAGCAGAAATTACTGCTCCAGGTCCTACATACTGAGCGGAAGATAGTACACCTCCTACTGCCAGCAGGACATCAAAGCTGCAGCTGATAGCACCTCCCACCCTTACCACTGGAGGATGGGGGGCCCCAGTGCATTGCTGTGTCCAGGGGCCTACACTGCTGTTAAGACGGCCCTGATTGGGAGCCAGTCCAACCTATTTTTGAGCAGCCATTCTTTAAAGTTATGTTCTGCATTGATTGGACCAACTAGGCCTCCCAACATCTAGGAACAAGGACAGTGCAGCAGGGAGCAGACACTGGCCAACTCTATAATTTTGGGGACTAACAGATCGATTGAATACTGTTCCCCATCCAGACCGCTAATATTTTAAGTTTCATTTAGGGTATACCACTGATTGTGGATGGAAAATAACCTTTAACTTGGTGAAAAGTCTAAATAATGTACACAACATGTCATTATTGGGGAGGGTGTACCGTCATGTACTGGACTTCCCGAAAAACCTTTAACAGTTCCCTTAGGATACATTTTGAACATATGCATTTCAGTTGAAAACCACCAGGAAGCGAGTGATCTAGAAGCAAAATTGTCTACTCCATCCATCCTGGAACATGATACAGTCAAACGTACTTAACACTGAGGGGCAGATGTATTAAGCCTGGAGAAGTGATAAAGCAGTGATAAGTGGAAGGTGATAATGCACCAGCCAATGCGCTCCTAACTGTCAATTTACATATTGGAGCCGATTGGCTGGTGCGTTATCACCTTGCATTTATCACTGCTTTATCACTTCTCCAGGCTTAATACATCTGCCCCTCTGTCCCATTCACATCCATCCACTTAATCCCCCCACACACACACACTTGCACATTTCTCATGTTAATAAAGCAAACGAACAATGAGTTTTATAATAGATTATACCAGAGGTTCCCAAACGCGGTCCTCAAGGCACCCCAACAGTCCTGGATTTAAATGTATCCATGCTTGGCCACAGGTGACTTAATAAGCACCTCAGTCAATTTGATTTAACCATCTGTGCTGAGCCTGGGATATACCTAAAACCTGGACTGTTGGGGTGCCTCGAGGACCGCGATTGGGAACCTCTGGATTATACTGTATAGAGATCAAAGGTGCCAAAACTGTATTCTAACGTATTAATGCCGCAAGAACAATGTATGCGGCACAACCTACATTTCCTGCAGTAACATGTGCGAGCAGCTCAACGCGTTTATCCTCGTACCTCTTTTACCCATTTCCCTGCTGCATGTATGTGAAGGAGCGCTCAGGCCCAAATGTAACGGGAGATACCAACTATTACAACCTGGTTTTGCCTTATTAAAAAAAATGATGAATAAATATCACATGAATATAAAGCTACAGATCAATAAGATTCTAACTGTACTTTATCTCAGTTTAATGCGGTCTCGTTAGGATGGAGGAACTAGATGCCGCTGGCTTTGGTGCATGAGTAAAGACCAAAGTTTTATTTTAGTTTTAGCGAGTGTGTCTGACGCTTGACCATATGCATTTTTTCCTCCGAGAAAGCAGTAACATCCAAAAGACGTAAGCGATTGATAAGTAAAGGACTTGTGGGAATAGAGTCTGCCTGTAGGGAGGCCGCATTGTACCTAATGACAGACTGCTCTCTTAGACGTCAATCTCTTTCACCTTCATGTTACAGATCAGGTTTAGATATTTCAGTAAAAACTAAACATCCTTGTGACAGTGTATGGTGGAAAGTGAGCTGTATACTATCTGCGCTTCTCAGTAAATGGTTTTAGTTACTGTGGATGCTCCAATATTTTCCAAGTCACCGGCCTCAGAGGAGTTGAGGAATGGTCCTGTTTTCAGCAGTTTATGGGAGAAGAGTCCTCTTTACCTTTATGTCTATGTTACAGCCACTGCGAGAGATTATCGTGGCAGATAATGCAGGGAACACAGACGTGATATAAGGCGGTATTAAACAGCCATTTACCAGTCACAGTCAAGCCTACATGCATGAAAGACATGAAAATCTCTGATGCAGAATCTCTCTGACCGATTTTGCAGCACAGCGCATAGGAAATCTCTGTCTGTATGCCTAATGCATATGTTCCTATAGAGACTGATTCTAGCACATACCCACTTGCAACTGGAAAGATGAGACGGGGAAGGGAAGGAATGTTCTAACACAATGAATGCCCTCATGGGCAGGGCCCTCTGCCCTCATTCTCTCTCTCTCCTAGCACCAACCCTGTCACCAGTTGCATCTTTCCCACCGGTGACCCTCTAGGGATAAACAAATACAGGTTTATTTTATAATCACAAGAAGTAGACCTGTTGGAGATCCATAATTCTTCTAGAAAGTGTGCTTTAGGTTCTCTTTATAGAACGCTTGTGTATTGCCTACGATACGACAGCAGAGGTGCTGCACCATATCTCATACTTCAGATTACAGTGAGAATCGGAGGTTTACACTAAATGTTCCCGATAACACACAAGTAATTTCACAATGCGGCCCACCACCAACTGGCCTCCAATTCATACGACTCTGAAGTCATACTGCACAGTAGTCACATAGACAATAACGCAATAATACTGTATTAACACAGAAAACCATAACAACGCTTAAATAAAAAAAGCCAAAAGCAGGAAAGCTAAAATCTGAATATACACAATAAACGAACCTGAATTGAACACTGTAATTAGTTCAACAAAACATCTATTTGTAGGGAGGCCAATCCCGGGCCGTTTTTTCAATCCCGGGATTCGGGATTGAAAAACGGTCAATCCCGGGATTCCCGGGATTGCAGTAGGGACCAGTGAAAGATGCAGGGAGCAGCGCTGGAGGGAGGGTGTAGGTAGCGGTGCGGGAGGTAGGGAGGGGGTAGGTAGCAGTGCGGGAGGTAGGGAGGGGGTAGGCATAGGCGTGCGCAGACACTGACTGGCGGGTGCCGCTTCGGACTCCCCCCCCCTCCACGGCACGGCATTATAGTGTTCTCTCACCTCCCTGCCCTGGATATAGACTGCTCACCTGGGCGGCCCAGGTAAGCAGTCTATGTCCAGGACAGGGGGGGTGAAAGAACACTATAATGCCGTGCGTGGAGGGGGTGGGGGGGGGGGGGTGGGGGGGGGGAGTCCGGAGCGGCACCCGCCTGTCAGTGTCTGTGCACACCTATGGGGGTTGGTAGCGGTGCAGGAGGGTGGGTGTAGGTAGTGGTGCGGGAGGGTTGGTAGCGGCGCGGGAGGGAGGGCGGCTGTAAGTAATAACACTTACTATTAATGCCATGGACACACTGAACGTGGCGGCATTTCAAATGAAGCGCCGGCCGCCAGCCAACCAGAGCTGGTGGACCGGCAGCCAATCAGGGAAGCTGCCGCAGCAGTCGCTCCTGATTGGCTGCTGCGGCAGCTTCCCTGATTGGCTGCCGGTCCGCCAGCTCTGATTGGCTGGCGGCCGGCGCTTCATTTGAATTGCCGCTGCGTTCAGGGTGTCCATGGCTGCCGCGGCCACCTGATAGTAAGTGTTATTACTTACACCCACCCGCCCTCCCGCACCGCTTTCAACCCTCCCGCACATGCGTACTGTAATCTCTTGAATCCCGGGATTGGAGGCTCCAATCCCGGGATTCAAATCCCGGCATTTTGGGGCCAAAATCCCGGGATCCCGCCGATCCCGATCCCGGGATTGGCCTCCCTATCTATTTGTCATGCTAACGGGGGAAAAAAAGTAATAGAAAGTTAACCAACCATAATGAAAGTTTTTACAAACTCTATCTACACATACATACATACATACATTACATACACATATATACAGGTGTGTGTATGCCTCCTTAACCGTTCTTGCCCCACTTTGCGTCGATTGCTCGTGTGCAGCAGGCGCGAAAGTAAGGATGGTGAAGCTCTGACTGTGGTAATGAGCACTGAGCTGGCATTGTAGAAAAAGTGCGGCAGCCCTGCACATTTGCAATTGTTATACTGTGGTTCCAGCAGGTTGCATACAGTACGCAGCATCAGACGGCGAAGAGGAGCAGCTCCTGATGAATATAGCACAGACAGAGTGTATGACAGAGGTGCAGAGAGATCGAAGACTGAGTAGGGAGTGAGCCAAGGCCAGCTTCTGTGGGAGTCAGCAAATACACTGTCAAAAGAGGAGGGGCTCCGACAACTGCTGCACTCACTTGTTGTCAAGCAGGAAGGGGACTGCGCAGTTATAGCTTCAGAAGCAGAGGGAGAATAGTTTGAAACTGGAGAACCGCACAAATTTGCAGCACAAGCAGCAGGTAAATGAATACATGTTTACTTGTGACCCTTGCAATTTGGGTGTATTTATGCTTTTGCTAGTTTTATAAAATTGACAATACAAAATAAAAAACAAGAAATAGTAATGGGCCCCACACACTGGCAGATGATACTGCACGATATGAACGTTCTCGTTCATTAATGAACGAGAACTCGTTCATATCGTGCAGTGTGGAGGCACTAGCGATGAACGATGTGCGCCCCCACGCTCGTTCATCGCTGGTGTCCCGTCGCTTGTGCATGCAGGCCAATATGGACGAGATCGTCCATATTTGCCTGCACTGCTATGGAGCCGGGTGACGGGGGGAGTGAAGAAACTTCACTCCCCCCCCGTCACTGCCCCCCCGCCGCCGGGTCGCCCGTCGGGCAGCTCGGCGGCGGATCTATCAGTGTGTAGGGCACATAAGTTATAAGTAAAAACAAACAAAAAAGTAATAAATAAAGATCATATAAAATCTTATTTTACAAATATGGCATTAGGAGGAAATCTGAGGTACTAGTTCCGTATTAATTTGGAAGTGTTGAAATAAAATGGATAACCTGGCGGCATTGTGTCTAAGATGTTACTTTATTTAGTAAATTATTGATCTTCTACATTGAATTAATAAGAGGTATATGCTGTCCTGCCTATCAGAGTCCTGCGATGAATGATAGTAAATTTCTTCTAATTCTTGAATTAGTCAACAATGGTATGATAAGTAACACATGCTATTCCATAATTATACAGGCTCGGTTTATGTCAAATATAGGAATTAACTTTGGGTCTCAAAAAAAAAAAAAAAAAAAAAGGAAGAAAATAAGAATTTACTCACCGGTAATTCTGTTTCTCGTAGTCCGTAGTGGATGCTGGGAACTCCGTAAGGACCATGGGGAATAGCGGGCTCCGAAGGAGGCTGGGCACTCTAGAAAGATCTTAGACTACCTGGTGTGCACTGGCTCCTCCCACTATGACCCTCCTCCAAGCCTCAGTTAGGTACTGTGCCCGGACGAGCGTACACAATAAGGAAGGATTTTGAATCCCGGGTAAGACTCATACCAGCCACACCAATCACACCGAACAACTCGTGATATGAAACCCAGTTAACAGTATGAAACGATAGAGCCTCTCAACAGACGGCTCAACAATAACCCGATTTAGTTAACAATAACTATGTACAAGTATTGCAGATAGACCGCACTTGGGATGGGCGCCCAGCATCCACTACGGACTACGAGAAACAGAATTACCGGTGAGTAAATTCTTATTTTCTCTAACGTCCTAGTGGATGCTGGGAACTCCGTAAGGACCATGGGGATTATACCAAAGCTCCCAAACGGGCGGGAGAGTGCGGATGACTCTGCAGCACCGAATGAGAGAACTCCAGGTCCTCCTCAGCCAGGGTATCAAATTTATAGAATTTTGCAAACGTGTTTGCCCCTGACCAAGTAGCTGCTCGGCAAAGTTGTAAAGCCGAGACCCCTCGGGCAGCCGCCCAAGATGAGCCCACCTTCCTTGTGGAATGGGCATTGACAGATTTAGGCTGTGGCAGGCCTGCCACAGTATGTGCAAGCTGAATTGTACTACAAATCCAACGAGCAATAGTCTGCTTAGAAGCAGGAGCACCCAGCTTGTTGGGTGCATATAGGATAAACAGCGAGTCAGATTTTCTGACTCCAGCCGTCCTGGAAACATATATTTGCAGGGCCCTGACAACGTCTAGCAACTTGGAGTCCTCCAAATCCTTAGTAGCCGCAGGCACCACAATAGGCTGGTTCAGGTGAAACGCTGACACCACCTTAGGGAGAAACTGGGGACGAGTCCTCAATTCTGCCCTATCCATATGAAAAATCAGATAAGGGCTTTTACATGATAAAGCCGCCAATTCTGACACTCGCCTGGCTGATGCCAAGGCCAATAACATGACCACTTTCCACGTGAGATATTTCAGATCCACGGTTTTTAGTGGCTCAAACCAATGTGATTTCAAGAAATTCAACATCACGTTGAGATCCCACGGTGCCACAGGAGGCACAAATGGGGGCTGAATATGCAGCACTCCTTTCACAAATGTCTGAACTTCAGGTACTGAAGCTAGTTCCTTTTGAAAGAAAATCGACAGAGCCGAGATCTGTACTTTAATGGAGCCTAGTTTTAGGCCCATATTCACTCCTGCTTGCAGGAAATGTAGAAATCGACCCAGTTGAAATTCCTCTGTTGGGGCCTTTTTGGCCTCGCACCATGCAACATATTTCCGCCATATGCGGTGATAATGTTTTGCCGTAACATCTTTCCTGGCTTTAATAAGCGTAGGAATGACTTCCTCCGGAATGCCCTTTTCCTTCAGGATCCGGCGTTCAACCGCCATGCCGTCAAACGCAGCCGCGGTAAGTCTTGGAACAGGCAGGGGCCCTGCTGTAGCAGGTCCTGTCTGAGCGGCAGGGACCAAGGGTCCTCTGAGATCATCTCTTGAAGTTCCGGGTACCACGCTCTTCTTGGCCAATCCGGAACCACGAGAATTGTGTTTACTCCTCGCTTTCTTATTATTCTCAGTACCTTTGGTATGAGAGGTAGAGGAGGGAACACATATACTGACCGGTACACCCACGGTGTCACTAGGGCGTCCACCGCTATCGCCTGAGGGTCTCTTGACCTGGCGCAATACTTCTCTAGTTTTTTGTTTATGCGGGACGCCATCATGTCCACCTGTGGACGACCCCATTGATTTACAATCATTTTGAAGACTTCTGGATGAAGTCCCCACTCTCCCGGGTGGAGGTCGTGCCTGCTGAGAAAGTCTGCTTCCCAGTTGTCCACTCCCGGGATGAACACTGCTGACAGTGCTAGTACATGATTCTCCGCCCATCGGAGAATTTTTGTGGCTTCTGCCATCGCTGTCCTGCTTCTTGTGCCGCCTTGTCGATTCACATGGGCGACTGCCGTGATGTTGTCTGACTGGATCAGCACCGGCTGGTGTAGAAGCAGGGATTTTGCTTGACTTAGGGCATTGTAAATGGCCCTTAGTTCCAGAATATTTATGTGAAGGGCAGTCTCCTGACTTGACCATAGTCCCTGGAAATTTCTTCCCTTTGTGACTGCCCCCCAGCCCCGTAGGCTGGCATCCGTGGTCACCAGGACCCAGTCCTGTATGCCGAATCTGCGGCCCTCCAGAAGATGAGCACTGTTCAGCCACCACAGAAGAGACACCCTGGTTCGTGGAGACAGGGTTATTAAACGATGCATCTGAAGATGCGATCCGGACCACTTGTCCAACAGGTTCCACTGAAAGATTCTGGCATGGAACCTGCCGAATGGAATTGCTTCGTAAGAAGCTACCATCTTTCCCAGGACCCGCGTGCAGTGATGCACCGATACCTGTTTTGGTTTTAGGAGGTCTCTGACTAGAGAAGACAACTCCCTGGCTTTCTCCTCCGGGAGAAACACTTTTTTCTGGGCCGTGTCCAGAATCATTCCCAGGAACATTAGACGTGTCGTGGGGACCAGCTGTGACTTTGGGATATTCAGAATCCAACCGTGCTGGCTCAGCACTTCCTGAGATAGTGCTACTCCCACTAACAACTGTTCCTTGGATCGTGCCTTTATTAGGAGATCGTCCAAGTATGGGATAATTAAAACTCCCTTTTTTCGAAGGAGTATCATCATTTCCGCCATAACCTTGGTAAATACCCTCGGTGCCGTGGAGAGTCCAAACGGCAGCGTCTGGAATTGGTAATGGCAATCCTGTACCACAAATCTGAGGTACTCCTGGTGAGAATCGTAAATGGGGACATGCAGGTAAGCATCCTTGATGTCCAGGGATACCATGTAATCCCCCTCGTCCAGGCTTGCAATAACCGCCCTGAGCGATTCCATCTTGAACTTGAATTTTTTTATGTATGTGTTCAAGGACTTCAAATTTAGAATGGGTCTCACCGAACCGTCCGGTTTCGGTACCACAAATAGTGTGGAATAGTAACCCCGGCCTTGTTGAAGTAGGGGTACCTTGATTATCACCTGCTGGGAATACAGCTTGTGAATTGCCGCTAGCACTGCCTCCCTGTCTGAGGGAGCAATCGGCAAGGCGGATTTTAGGAAACGGCGGGGTGGAATCGCCTCGAATTCCAGCCTGTATCCCTGAGATACTATTTGAAGGATCCAGGGATCTACCTGTGAGCGAACCCACTGATCGCTGAAATTCCTGAGGCGGGCCCCCACCGTACCTGGCTCCGCTTGTGAAGCCCCACCGTCATGCGGCGGACTTGGAAGAGGAAGCGGGGGAGGACTTTTGTTCCTGGGAACCTGCTGTTTGCTGCAGCCTTTTTCCCCTGCCTCTGCCTCTAGACAGAAAAGACCCTCCTTTTCCCCGCTTATTTTTCTGGGATCGAAAGGACTGAACCTGATAAAATGGCGCCTTCTTAGGCTGTGAGGGGACATGGGGTAAAAATGCTGACTTCCCAGACGTTGCTGTGGAAACTAGGTCGGAGAGACCATCCCCAAATAATTCCTCCCCTTTATAAGGCAAAACTTCCATGTGCCTTTTGGAATCTGCATCTCCAGTCCACTGGCGAGTCCATAAGCATCTCCTAGCAGAGATAGATAGTGCACTTACTTTAGATGCCAGCCGGCAGATTTCCCTCTGTGCATCTCTCATGTATAAGACTGAGTCTTTGATATGGTCAATTGTTAACAGGATCGTGTCTCTGTCTAGTGTGTCAATATTTTCTGACAGGTTATCTGACCATGCAGCGGCAGCACTGCACATCCAAGCTGACGCAATTGCTGGTCTGAGTATAATGCCTGAGTGTGTATATACAGACTTCAGGATCGCCTCCTGCCTTCTATCAGCAGGTTCCTTAAGGGCGGCCGTATCCTGGGACGGTAGTGCCACCTTTTTTGACAAACGTGTGAGCGCTTTATCCACCCTCGGGGGTGTTTCCCAACGTAACCTATCCTCTGGCGGGAAAGGGAACGCCATTAGTAATTTCTTAGGAATCACCAATTTCTTATCAGGGGAAGCCCACGCTTCTTCACACACTTCATTTAATTCATCTGACGGGGGAAAAACTACAGGTAGTTTTTTCTCCCCAAACATAATACCCTTTTTTGTGGTACCTGGATGTAAATCAGAAATATTTAACACCTCTTTCATTGCCTCAATCATGTAGCGAATGGCCTTAACGGGCATTAAATTTGACTCATCGTCGTCGACACTGGCGTCAGTATCCGTGTCGACATCTACTTGTGCCACCTGAGATAACGGGCGTTTTAGAGCCCCTGATGACTTTTGAGACCCTTGGACCGGCACGAGCTGAAGACTCGGCTATCCCACAGTCGGCATGTCGTCAAATTTTTTATGTAAGGAGTCTATACGTGCACTCATTTCTTGCCATAATACCATCCACTCCGGTGTCTGCCCCGCAGGGGGTGACATCTCTGCTAAAGGCATCTGCTCCCCCTCCACATCATTATCCTCCTCAAACATGTCGACACAGCCGTACCGACACACTCCACACACACAGGGAATGCTCAAATAGAGGACAGGACCCACAAAAGCCCTTTGGGGGGACAGAGTAAGAGTATGCCAGCACACACCAGAGCGCTATATATATACAGGGACTAACTGAGTTATGTCCCTAATAGCTGCTTATACTGTATACAGTGCCAATTTAGTGCCCCCCCTCTCTTTTTCCCTCTTACTGTATTGTAGAAATGCAGGGAAGAGCCAGGGAGCTTCCTTCCAGCCGAGCTGTGAGGGAAAAATGGCGCCAGTGTGCTGAGGAGATAGGCTCCGCCCCTTTTTCGCGGCCTATTCTCCCGCTTATTTTGGGATTCTGGCAGGGGTATTTACCTCATATATAGCCCCAGGGGCTATATATTGAGGTATTTTAGCCAGCCAAGGTGTTTTTATTGCTGCCTCAGAGCGCCCCCCCCCAGCGCTCTGCACCCTCAGTGACCGGAGTGTGAAGTGTGTATGAGGAGCAATGGCGCACAGCTGCAGTGCTGTGCGCTACCTTGGTGAAGACAGGATGTCTTCATGCCGCCGATTTTCCGGACCATCTTCCTGCTTCTGGCTCTGTAAGGGGGACGGCGGCGCGGCTCCGGGACCGAACATCAAGGCTGGGCCTGCGGTCGATCCCTCTGGAGCTAATGGTGTCCAGTAGCCTAAGAAGCCCAATCCGGCTGCAAGCAGGCGAGTTCGCTTCTTCTCCCCTTAGTCCCTCGCTGCAGTGAGCCTGTTGCCAGCAGGTCTCACTGAAAAAAAAAAAATTCTAAGACTATAACTTTCTAAGAGCTCAGGAGAGCCCCTAGTGTGCATCCAACCTCGGCCGGGCACGAAATCTAACTGAGGCTTGGAGGAGGGTCATAGTGGGAGGAGCCAGTGCACACCAGGTAGTCTAAGATCTTTCTAGAGTGCCCAGCCTCCTTCGGAGCCCGCTATTCCCCATGGTCCTTACGGAGTTCCCAGCATCCACTAGGACGTTAGAGAAAAGAAGGGTTTTTGGACTTACAAGAAAAATAAAAAAATAAAAACACAGAAAAGAAAATCCATGCCGATTGGATGAGTAAGTGGTCATCAAATCAGAAAGCAGCAGTCGTTTCAGTCTAGTACGTCAGATTACTCCATCCTGCAGAACATCTTCATTGCATGTGATCAGCAAAAGGTCCCTGTGTGGCTCCTTACATTTAATATAGAATGCAAGCTATGGGAAAGGGAGCGACTCCTGGAGTACAAAACATTGCTTGAAAATAGTATTTTACATTAGTAATTATTTTCTTCTGTGACTTTTTTTTTTCTTTTAAATGACACACACTTTTAAATGTTTTAATTGCCAATAGCAGATTTTATTTTGGAAGCTAGAGTCATTAGTTGTGGTTGTTTATTACAGAGAAAATCATTTTTATCTCCCCACATTATTGTGGTAAGAAAATTCTCCATACAGGAAGTGCTCCACCTAGTGGCTGCAATC
Source organism: Pseudophryne corroboree (assembly GCF_028390025.1). Taxonomy (NCBI): domain Eukaryota; kingdom Metazoa; phylum Chordata; class Amphibia; order Anura; family Myobatrachidae; genus Pseudophryne; species Pseudophryne corroboree. Next base: position 433,405,861 of record NC_086452.1, on the reverse strand, counting down.
CCACTTATAAGCCCAAACAGCACATTGCAATTTATTGCACTAGCTCACCTGCTTTCTGAAGTTTATTTTATACATGTACAAACAAGTATAAAGACAGAAAAGCACAGACAGTGACCAACATGCAAAAACAGTCAGTCATACAGATAAGCATGCATGCTCACCGATGCTGAGGCAGTACCAGATCTATAACCAAAGTTGAAGAAATACAAGTATGCATAATTAAATAAGAATTTACTTACCGATAATTCTATTTCTCATAGTCCGTAGTGGATGCTGGGGACTCCGAAAGGACCATGGGGAATAGCGGCTCCGCAGGAGACTGGGCACAAAGTAAAAGCTTTAGGACTAGCTGGTGTGCACTGGCTCCTCCCCCTATGACCCTCCTCCAAGCCTCAGTTAGGATACTGTGCCCGGACGAGCGTACACAATAAGGAAGGATTTTGAATCCCGGGTAAGACTCATACCAGCCACACCAATCACACCGTACAACTTGTGATCTGAACCCAGTTAACAGCATGATAACAGGAGGAGCCTCTGAAAAGAAGGCTCACAACAACAATAACCCGATTTTTGTAACAATAACTATGTACAAGTAATGCAGACAATCCGCACTTGGGATGGGCGCCCAGCATCCACTACGGACTATGAGAAATAGAATTATCGGTAAGTAAATTCTTATTTTCTCTAACGTCCTAGTGGATGCTGGGGACTCCGAAAGGACCATGGGGATTATACCAAAGCTCCCAAACGGGCGGGAGAGTGCGGATGACTCTGCAGCACCGAATGAGAGAACTCCAGGTCCTCCTCAGCCAGGGTATCAAATTTGTAGAATTTAGCAAACGTGTCTGCCCCTGACCAAGTAGCTGCTCGGCAAAGTTGTAAAGCCGAGACCCCTCGGGCAGCCGCCCAAGATGAGCCCACTTTCCGTGTGGAATGAGCTTTTACAGATTTTGGCTGTGGCAGGCCTGCCACAGAATGTGCAAGCTGAATTGTACTGCAAATCCAACGAGCAATCGTCTGCTTAGAAGCAGGAGCACCCAGCTTGTTGGGTGCATACAGGATAAACAGCGAGTCAGATTTTCTGACTCCAGCCGTCCTGGAAACATATATTTTCAGGGCCCTGACTACGTCCAGCAACTTGGAATCCTCCAAGTCCCTAGTAGCCGCAGGCACTACAATAGGTTGGTTTAAGTGAAATGCTGAAAACACCTTAGGGAGAAATTGAGGATGAGTCCTCAATTCCGCCCTGTCCGAATGGAAAATCAGATAAGGGCTTTTACAGGATAAAGCCGCCAATTCTGACACGCGCCTGGCCCAGGCCAGGGCCAACAGCATGACCACTTTCCATGTGAGATATTTTAACTCCACAGATTTAAGTGGTTCAAACCAATGTGACTTTTGGAATCCAAAAAAAAAAAACTACATTGAGATCCCAAGTGCCACTGGAGGCACAAAAGGAGGCTGTATATGCAGTACCCCTTTTACAAACGTCTGAACTTCAGGGACTGAAGCTAGTTCTTTTTGGAAGAAAATTGACAGGGCCGAAATTTGAACCTTAATGGACCCCAATTTCAGGCCCATAGACACTCCTGTTTGCAGGAAATGTAGGAATCGACCCAGTCGAATTTCCACCGTCGGGCCTTACTGGCCTCGCACCACGCAACATATTTTCGCCAATTGCGGTGATAATGTTTTTGCGGTTACATCCTTCCTGGCTTTGATCAGGATAGGGATGACTTCATCCGGAATGCCCTTTTTCCTTCAGGATCCGGCGTTCAACCGCCATGCCGTCAAACGCAGCCGCGGTAAGTCTTGGAACAGACAGGGTCCTTGCTGGAGCAGGTCCCTTCTTAGAGGTAGAGGCCACGGATCCTCCGTGAGCATCTCTTGAAGTTCCGGTTACCAAGTCCTTCTTGGCCAATCCGGAGCCACGAATATAGTGCTTACTCCTCACCATCTTATCAATCTCAGTACCTTGGGTATGAGAGGCAGAGGAGGAAACACATACCCTGACTGGTACACCCACGGTGTTACCAGAGCGTCTACAGCTATTGCCTGAGGGTCCCTGGACCTGGCGCAATACCTGTCGAGTTTTTCCCAACGGTTTATAATCCTGTGGAAGACTTCTGGGTGAAGTTCCCACTCTCCCCGGGTGGAGGTCGTGCTGAGGAAGTCTGCTTCCCAGTTGTCCACTCCCGGAATGAATACTGCTGACAGTGCTATCCCATGATTTTCCGCCCAGCGAAGAATCCTTGCAGCTTCTGTCATTGCCCTTCTGCTTCTTGTGCCACCCTGTCTGTTTACGTGGGTGACTGCCGTGATGTTGTCCGACTGGATCAACACCGGCTGTCCTTGAAGCAAAGGTCTTGCTAAGCTTAGAGCATTGTAAATGTCCCTTAGCTTCAGGATATTTATGTGAAGTGATGTCTCCAGGCTTGACCATAAGTCCTGGATATTCCTTCCCTGTGTGACTGCTCCCCAGCCTCGCAGGCTGGCATCCGTGGTTACCAGGACCCAGTCCTGAATGCCGAATCTGCGGCCCTCTAGAAGATGAGCACTCTGCAACCACCACAGGAGGGACACCCTTGTCCTTGGTGACAGGGTTATCCGCTGATGCATCTGAAGATGCGACCCGGACCATTTGTCCAGCAGGTCCCACTGGAAAGTTCTTGCGTGGAATCTGCCAAATGGGATTGCTTCGTAGGAAGCCCACATTTTACCCAGAACCCTTGTGCATTGATGCACTGAGACTTGGCTCGGTTTGAGGAGGTTCCTGACTAGCTCGGATAACTCCCTGGCTTTCTCCTCCGGGAGAAACACCTTTTTCTGGACTGTGTCCAGGATCATCCCTAGGAACAGAAGACACGTCGACGGAACCAGCTGCGATTTTGGAATATTGAGAATCCAATCGTGCTGCCGCAACACTATCTGAGATAGTGCTACACCGACCTCCAACTGTTCCCTGGATCTTACCCTTATCAGGGAATCGTCCAAGTAAGGGATAACTAAAATTCCCTTCCTTCGAAGGAACATCATCATTTCGGCTATTACCTTGGTAAAGACCCGGGGTGCCGTGGACCATCCCTACGGCAGCGTCTGAACTGATAGTGACAGTTCTGTACCATAAACCTGAGGTACCCTTGGTGAGAAGGGTAAATTTTGACATGAAGGTAAGCATCCTTGATGTCCCGAGACATCATGTAGTCCCCTTCTTCCAGGTTCGCAATCACTGCTCTGAGTGACTCAATCTTGAATTTGAACCTCTGTATGTAAGTGTTCAAAGATTTTAGATTTTAGAATCGGTCTCACCGAGCCGTCTGGCTTCGGTACCACAATAGTGTGGAATAATACCCCGTTCCCTGTTGTAGGAGGGGTACCTTGATTATCACCTGCTGGGAATACAGCTTGTGAATGGCTTCCAAAACTGCCTCCCTGTCCGAGGGAGACGTCGGTAAAGTCGACTTTTGGAAACGGCGAGGGGGAGACGTCTCGAATTCCAATATGTACCCCTGAGATATTACCTGAAGGATCCAGGGGTCTACTTGCGAGTGAGCCCACTGCGCACTGAAATTCATTGAGAACGGGCCCCCACCGTGCCTGAGCTTGTAAAGCCCTAGCGTCATACTGAGGGCTTGGCAGAGGCTGGAAAGGGTTTCTGTTCCTGGGAACTGGCTGATCTCTGCAGCCTTTTTCCTCTCCCTCTGTCACGAGCAGAAAAGAGGAACCTTTTGTCCGCTTGCCAACAAAGGACTGCGCCTGATAATACGGCGTCTTATTTTGAGAGGCGACCTGGGGTACAAACGTGGATTTCCCAGCTGTTGCCGTGGCCACCAGGTCTAAAAAACCGACCCCAAATGTCCCCTTTCAAAGGCAATACTTCCAAATGACGTTTGGAATCCGCATCACCTGACCATTTTACTGGTAGAATTGGACAACGCACTTATACTTGATGCCAGTCGGCAATTATTCCGCTGTGCATCATGCATATATAGAAATGCATCTTTTAAATGCTCTATAGGCAATAATATACTATCCTTATCTAGGATATCAATATTTCCAGTCAGGGAATCCGACCATGCCAACCCAGCACTGCACCTCCAGGCTGAGGCGATAGCTGGTCGCAGTATAACACCAGTATGTGTGTAAATACCTTTTTTTGGATACCCTCCTGCTTTCTATCAGCAGGATCCTTAAGGGCGGCCATCTCATGAGAGGGTAGAGCCCTTGTTCTTACAAGCGTGTGAGCGCCTTATCCCCCCTAGGGGGTGTTTCCCAATGCATCCTAACCTCTGGCGGGAAAGGGTATGCAGCCAATACTTTTTAAGAAATTATTAATTGTTATCGGGGGGGAAACCCACGCATCATCACACATTTTATTTCTCAGATTCAGGAAAACTACAGGTAGTTTTTCCCTCACCGAACATAATACCCCTTTTTTGGTGGTACTCGTATTATCAGAAATGTATAAAACATTTTCCATTGTCTCAATCATGTAACGTGTGGCCCTACTGGAAATCACGGTTGTCTCTTCACCGTCGACACAGGAGTCAGTATCCGTGTCGGCGTCTGTATCTGCCATCTGCCTGACGGCCTATGAGACGTCTGGACAGGCACAAGCTGAGTAGCCGGCTGTCTCATGTCAACCACTGTTTTTTTATATAGAGCAGACACTGTCACGTAATTTTCAACAGTACATCCACTCAGGCGTCGACCCCCTAGGGGGTGACATCACTGTTACAGACACTCTGCTCCGCCTCCACATCATTTTCCTCCTCATACATGTCGACACACACGTACCGACACCCAGCACACACACAGGGAATGCTCTGATAGAGGACAGGACCCACTTAGCCCTTTGGGGAGACAGAGGGAGAGTTTGCCAGCACACACCAGAGCGCGATATATGTATAGGGACAACCTTACAATAAGTGTCTATCCCTTATAGCTGCTTATATCTGTTATTTTGCCAAATAAGTGCCCCCCTCTCTTTTTTACCCTGTTTCTGTAGTTGCAGGATGCAGGGGAGATTCTGGGAGCCTTCCTACCAGCGGAGCTGTGTGGGAAAAATGGCGCTGTGTGCTGAGGAGATAGGCCCCGCCCCCTTCACGGTGGGCTCTTCTCCCGCTTTTTACTGGAAAACTGGCAGGGGTTAAATACATCCATATAGCCCAGGAGCTATATGTGATGTATTTTTCGCCAACTAAGGTAAATTCATTGCTTCCCAGGACGCCCCCCCCCAGCGTCCTGCACCCTCAGTGACCGGAGTGTGAAGTGTGCTGAGAGCAATGGCGCACAGCTGCAGTGCTGTGCGCTACCTTATGAAGACAGGAAAGTCTTCTGCCGCCGATTTATGGACCTCTTCTTGCTTCAGCATCTGTAAGGGGGCCGGCGGCGCGGCTCCGGGACCCATCCATGGCTGGGCCTGTGATCGTCCCTCTGGAGCTAATGTCCAGTAGCCTAAGAAACCCAATCCACTCTGCACGCAGGTGAGTTCGTTTCTCTCCCCTAAGTCCCTCGATGCAGTGAGCCTGTTGCCAGCAGGTCTCACTGAAAATAAAAAACCTATTTAAACTTTTACTCTAAGCAGCTCAGGAGAGCCACCTAGATTGCACCCTTCTCGTTCGGGCACAAAATCTAACTGAGGCTTGGAGGAGGGTCATAGGGGGAGGAGCCAGTGCACACCAGCTAGTCCTAAAGCTTTTACTTTGTGCCCAGTCTCCTGCGGAGCCGCTATTCCCCATGGTCCTTTTGGAGTCCACAGCATCCACTAGGACGTTAGAGAAATAAGGTATATATGCAATACACAGAAATGCATGCAAATACACCGGTATAAGCAGGCCTGATCAATAAAAGCAATGTCAGTATTGATACCACCTCAGTATCTTATCACTGCTTATATCACCTATAGGACCCAACATCGTTCCCCGTCAACTCTGTGTTGCAGTATGGTATGCCGGCGCTCGGGCTCCCGGTGACCAGCATACCGGCGCCGGGAGCCCGACCGCCGGCATACCGACAGCGTGGCGAGCGCAAAGGAGCCCCTTGCGGGCTCGCTGCGCTCGCCACTCTACGGGCGCGGTACGCGCCCCACACTATTTTATTCTCCCTCCAGGGGGGTCGTGGACCCCCACGAGGGAGAATAGTTGTCGGTATGCCGGGTGTCGGGATTCCGGCGCCGGTATACTGTGCGCCGGGATTCCGACATTCGGCATACAGAAGACCACTCGTCTGAACTCTCCACCCCAAGTAGTTATGTATCCTATTTCCCTACCCACTATATGAATAAACTGTCTACAAGGACAAAGGCTTACAAGGGCAGTGACTGTCGCTCATCGTACCTCTATCCTTGTTCAGTCAGAAGGGGAGAGACATGTACATGTCAGAAGCCATATACCAGATGCAGTGTAAGTATACACAGAGGCAGTGTAGTACTGTGGCATGAAAGGCCCACCATGGAATGCAGTGGTAGGGGCCCAAGTTTAAAGGGTGTGACCAGTCACCAGAGTGGGTATGGCCAGCCACCACAGAGGGACCTGGCCAACCACTGAAGAAGACGTGCAAAGAACAGGGCTCCTTTATAAAGTTGGGAAAAGGGGTGAGTCAGGACCACTCACTTTGATTGGAATGAGAGCTAATCTTGGTGTAGTTTCCATAGAAACAAAAGGAAGCACCCAAGTTAATCCATGATCCTGCTCAACCAAGTTACTGACCCTTAGTGGAGGGGTTGGGCCCTCAGGCAGTGGGGCCCACTGGAAGTTATGCCTGTGGGCCAGTCCGACTCTGCACATAGGTGATGCATGGAGCCAGAATTAAGGGCATCACAGTGAAGCCAGCAGGAAACCGCTAGGTTGTGTAGGCCCAGCTCACAGCCAGTGCTGCATTAAAGCTTTGACATCACAGGCTTAGACGTTCCCCAATGCATAACGACACCAATATCTCTGTTGTGTAGTCTATGTTGGTACATGTGCAGCAAGAAAGTGCGTAAGGTAGAGCTTTCTATATAGGGAACACGGTATGCATCTATAATGAAGCAATACGGTGGCCCACTAGGAAGAAAATCCAAATACATGAACTGATTATTCTAACTAAATAGCATAAAATATTTAAATAACTTAAGAAAAAACAGCTAACATGTTAGATTGCCTCTCAGTTGCCCAGGTACGTTCAAATTAATTGAGTAGCAACTTAAACTGGAAAGTTCCTGTAATCAGGCAGAAGAGAAGGAGATTCCCCAAGCATGCAGCCTGAGACGTGTTACGGCGTGCGCCCAGACTGGCTTCCTGTTATCCCCCAGACACGTGCACAGCTTTGTAGCATGCCAGATTATCAGTGAGGTGATAACACCTGACGGCTGTACCTGGCAGAAATTGAACACCACAAAACTCTTTACCTCACACAATTTTTCTACAGTGTGTCTATAAATCACTTTCAGTGATAACATCAACAGCCAGAGGGGCAATTACAGCGGAACTGTCACACTAGCTACTCCATCATTTTTTTTTTGTTTTGTTTTATACATTAGTCTACTGAGCACTGAGGTAAGCAATAAAAAAAAAAAACCACACAACACAGGGTTGCCCTGGAATACCACTCGCTCTGGAACATTTTATTCAGTGCCCAGGCAGGCCTTCATCAGGCCGAACAGCAGGAGAGCTTAGTAGTGTAGAGGAAGCTGGCCCATAATAGGACAATCAGGTTGTCAAACATGGGCTGAAGGTGGCCTGTGCTTAAAAAAATAAAAGAAAAAATTATGGCAGGTTATCTTCAGAGAGGACGTATATTCAATTTATATACAGTAAATGCGTAAGGGTAGGACCACACTAGAGCGATATCGGCACAATTTACCATATCGGGAAAAATTGTGCATATCACCTAGTGTGTACGCAAGTATGCGCACTCCCGCGGGTTGCGTGTAACATTGTCTGGTTAGCCGTGCTGCACAGCCAGACGATATCATATGTGGCAACGTACAGTGTAATGAAGGACGGAACGAGATGTCGTTCCATCATTACCTCGCTTAGTGTGTACCGGCAATCTGGCATGGTGCGGGGCGAAGGGAAATCGCCCTACCCATCAGCCTGATTGCTGGTTGTCCTAGTGTGTAGCCAGCCTTACTATAAAAATAAGTGTAAATTACCTACTCTGAGCAAAGAACTTTATTCCTCAAAATATCAATATTTCTATGTGTATATGAGCATAAAAGGTGTAGGAGTTATCCCTTATATTGATTAATATAAGGGTCTTACAATTATTGTACAATTAATCATTTACAAATTATGGGGGGGGGGGGGTAACATATATACTGTATACACACACATCTATATACTCCACAGGAGTCACTGTTCTCACTGCTATAACCTGAGACCTTTGTCAGGTGGATTTATGCGCCCTACACATTGGCCGAGGTGCTGGACAGCCGATACGACGGCCATGAAGTTTCTTCACTCCCCCCATCACCCGGGCCCCATAGCCCTGCATGCTAATATGGACGATATTCACCATATTGGCTTGCAGGCATTAACAAGCCGGCACCAACGAAGAACGAGAGCGGGGCCACACATCGTTCATCGTTGGTGCCTACACACTGAAAGATATGAACGAGATTGTTCATGTCTTTCAGTGTAAACGGACAGTGTGTAGGGCCCTTAAGGGAAAGTATTACATCCAAATATAAGACTAAAAGTTTTTATTCTTTTTGTTCATAAGCTCGCCAGTCATGCCCTATGCAGGACACTTCAACCAGGCCCTCCACAGCCTGCTATGGCTCGTGGTCTACAACAGTGGTAGGCAACCTGACACCCTTTATGGGCATCATTGGGCAATCCTCTATCCTCCGAAAAGGTCTGCACATTACTCATAATCTCAGTAGTAAGTTAAATAACATTAGGGCAGATGTATTAACCCGGAGAAGGCATAAGGAAGTGATAAACCAGTGATATGTGCAAGGTGATAAATGCACCAGCCAATCAGCTCCTAACGGTTAATTTACATATGGGAGCTGATTGGTTGGTGCCTTTATCACCTTGCACATATCACTGGTTTATCAATTCCTTATGCCTTCTCCAGGTTAATACATTTTCCCCACTAATTGATGAAAGAGACGCTTATCTGTAGTAACATACTCTTTCAAATAACCATGACAAGTTATAACAAACAAATAGGATAACAAAGCAGGAAAGGGTTTAGGGCTGCAAGTGAAGGCTCGGAAGTCCACAAGTGGCCCCAGGGCAGTAAGATGCCCATGATATACAGTTTGCTTGGAATACACAGCAAACTTGAAAATAATGTGAAAAATTAAAAAATTAATGTCAAGGTATGGAAACTTTTACATATAGGATCTATAAAGAGCCTCTTCATGTTTGCTACCTCAAGGTTTGGTTTAGTGGCTCTATGAAAAAAGAAACTTGATCAAAATGATCCAATACTTTTTAAATTAATGTAAAAGGTTCAAATTATTCGTTGGACCATGGAGTTGAGGCCTGTATATCACACACATACTGGGCAAATGTAATAAAATCCAATCTCACAAAAGTGCACATTTGGGCTCATGAATTTTGCTTTGAAAATAAAATTGTAACAAAACTAACATTAAATACAGCAAAATTGACACTGGATGATGTTGACATTATCTGAATGGGATACGGTCGTTAGGTCGACACAGCTTAGGTCGACCACTGAAGGTCGACATGGTCAACAGGTCGACATGGCCATTAGGTCGACAGGTCAAAAGGTCGATATGAGGTTGTTGTTTTTTAAAAATGTATTTTCTGGATTTTTCCATACTTGACGATCCACGTGGACTACAACTGGAATGGTAACCTGTGCCGAGCAAAGCAGCAGCAGAGCACTAATTGGGGTTCCCTGTCACTTTACGAAGAAAACAACACCAAAAACAGTCCAAAAACTCATGTCGACATTTTCACCTGTCGACCTAGTACATGTCAACCTAATTCCCATGTTGACCTAGTGCATGTCGACCTAATGCCCATGTCGACCAAATGACTGTCGGCCTAAGTTGGGTCGACCCAACGACCCATTCCCATCTGAATATTGTGAATGTTATTTAGACACTGTCAAGCTCATTTAGATCCCAGAACATGTGTAGCAACCATGGGTGCATTTCCCAGGCAGATAGATCCTAGGTGCAATGTTCATTTTCCTAAAACGATGATTTCATGATTTTTAGGAACAGGTCTCTAAAACGGTTTCATGGTTTGCAGATCATTTAATTGCAAGATGTTTAATTGGGTTCAGTATGATTTACCGATGGACGGGATGCCGGCTGTCAGTATACCGGCAGCGGCATTCCGTCCATCAGAATACTGACAGACCCCCATTAATCCCCCTAACCCTCACCTTTTCCCTACCCTAACCATCCCCCTCCCTTGGGGGTGCCTAACCCTAACCCTCCCAGGTGGTGCCTAACCCTAACCCTCCCTTCCCCGCTGCCTAACCCTAACCCTACCTTCCCTGCTGCCTAACCCTAACCCTCCCTTCCCTGCTGCCTAGCCCTAACCCTCCCTTCCCTGCTGCCTAGCCCTAACCCTCCCTGCTTGATGCCTAACCGTAGCCTCCCCTTCTAAGTGCCCAAACCTAACCCTCCCTCCCCGGCCCCTATCCCTCACCCCCCTTTCTCCTGCCTAAACCTAACCTCCAATGCCCCCCCCCCCCCCAACCCCCGTTCGGCAGGACACCAGACGACTGGGATGCTGACTGGCGGCAATGTGACGTCGGCATCCCGAGTGGCGTCGGTATGTAAGCGCTGGCATTGCGTCCTCCTTCAGAATCCTGGAGTCGGTCTACTGACCGCTGGGATTCCATCCATCGGGAAGCTAACTGCTTCCCATTCAATTGCACTCTTCACTATCATACCCTTTTCCTGCAGCCTACAACCTGCTCCTGTACCTCCGTGTTAGGGCAACACAAATCCCACAGATAATATCGGATGTAGTTAGCATCCTGGTGGTTAGGATGCCGGCGGCCAAAAGACTGGCGCCGTATTCCCAACAGTCAGCATCCCAAACATTAGTATGCTGGGCAGAGCTAGGCTGCGGTGGGGAAGGTTAGGGTTAGGCACTAGGGAGAAGGTTAGGGTTAGCTGCAGGTTATGGGGAGCGGTAAGGTTAACATATTTACTAAGAAGTGTAGAGATTCTGACCGTCGGCATCCTGTACCCAACCCGATGATACATGCGGTTAAGGTAGGACAGCTAAAAATATCACCACTGTAAAGATAGCAAAAGATGGCCTCACTTTCCAAACATTCAGGGTCGCAATGTCACAACAAACAGGAAACAGGCAGGTATACGCCCTCTCCATTCTCCTTGTGAAACACATCAATAATAAAATAATAATAAAACTACACACAATGTAACCATAATTCTTCATGCTCTTTTAGGCAATACAGGCAAAAGGAGTTGACAAGAAGAAATAAACATTCCGTTAATATATCCTTGACATTATAGGAACAGCTAAAGTTTGCTTTTTTGTTTGGTATGAGAAACTCTTTTAGGGGTATATTCAATTGAGGTCGGATCCATTCCGACATGCATTTGTCGGAATGGATCCAACAAGGGCTATTCAATGCATGAGGGACCGGAGAGGGGGGGAGAGCTGCGGGCAGACGGGGGACAGCAGTGCTGCAGGAGGATGTGGCACAGCCGCCAGACCTCACGGCAGTGTCCACCCGGCTCCAGCAACCGGGACCTCACTTGCTGGAGCCGGGTGGACACTGCCGTGAGCGGCGGATGTGCCACATCCTCCTGCAGTGCTGTGCTGTAGCGCTGCTGTCCCCCGTCTGCCCACAGCACTCCCCCCCTCAGGTCCCTCATCTCAGTTCGACTTTTTTTTTTTTTAAGTCGAACCGAGATGGTCGGAAACGGGGCCAAAACTTGTCGAATTTGGCCCCGTTTCCCTCAGAAGCATGTGAATCGGCATATATACCGCCGATTCACGTAATATTCGACAAGTCGAATTCCCCGACTTGTCGAATAAAAATGCTGGGGACTGAATAGGTCGGAACCCCTTCCGACCTGACAAAGTCGAAAACTGCCGTCTTTTCGACAAGACGGCAGTTTCGACCTTAATTGAATATATCCCTTAGACTGTTGTGAATGTTTTCATTTTATTTACTTCTAGTGCATAAAGGAAACTGCACAGCTACTGCCAGGACGGGGTTACTCTAAAGTACATTTTTCCCTTCCCAGTTACAAGGCTAAAAGATTCATTTTGCTCAGGCCAGTCTTCTAAAATGCTTTTTATCTCATTTAAATTAAATGCTTACTGTTTATCACAAGTATTTAATGATCTGCTCAACAAAGAGGTTACTGGGATCATGCCGACGATTTGCTGGAGATGTGCATACCAGGTTCTACAGTTATCAGTTTCGACAAAGAGCGTAAGCTCTGCAGGTTTCCGTGCTGATCTCACAATTGACTCTTTCGCTGGGTGCATGCAGACAGATCAATTTACCTCTGCTTTTGATGAAATACGGTAGAACCTACATACAGGGTCGGACTGGCCCACATGGGGGACAGGAGAAATCCCTAGTGGGCCCATTCCCCTCATTTCCTGGCCAGGTTCCAGATCGTGAACTCTATAAATACATTGTTACTCTATTAGATGGTCAGAGACTTGGTGGATCAGGACCATGGACAGGTGGTTGACCACACCCCTTAAACATTGGCCCCTACCTTTACAAACCCCCGATGGCCCTTCATCCCCAAGTCCGACATAACCTATGTAATATCTACACAGATATGTAGTAAGCGTTTTTGGATGATGCAAAAGAATTTAAAAACCAAACTGAATCACAAGATGTGCATGACTTTCCTCAGCTCATCATATCATTTCATTTACAGTTTATTATATTTTGCATTTATTGATTATTCACAGAAGTTAACACAACTTGACTGATAAAATTGGTGGTCTACTAATGGATGTTAATTTATTTAAATAAATGGGGAGATAAAGCCTAGTTAATCTGGGTGCACACCTAAACGGTCATTGGGACATTCTTTCGATTTCCAACCCATTCCTAGGATATATTAAGAGTATACACGCACCTTGGATCATGTTTTATCGGATTAAAACGTGTAAAGTCACATCTAAAGATTAGGCTTTATGTGTGCAGCTTCATTTTCGTCAGATTCAATGATACAATATTGGATGAAATGTGACATGTGTACGCACTTTCGACCATTCTGTTCGGTGCTTCTCCAGCAGAAGTGTCACCTTTGTGTCTTTTCAGCAGATATTTTAGATAAATGAGTTTCATGAGTCAAAAGAACTGTAGATTGGTAAGGAGTGTGTGGAGCAATCAGTAGTTTGATCAGGACTTTTGAACATAAGTACTATCGCATTAAAAGAATGATTGTACAAGTGTGTACCAAGGTTTAGAGTGGCTTTAAACCTCTATGGAAGTTTTACAAAGCACCCAAGTACCCACTGCTAGTAAATGAGCAGAGATCCTTCTCGGGTGTGTCTGTTTGAGCAATACAGTACTTTGCGCAATGTGAATAGTGACCGCTACTGAACTGTCTCTGTAACATGTGGTGCAGATGCAGCACATAAAAAAAAAAAAAACACCTTAAGGCCACCATACAATGGGAAGAGTCTGCATCTGCACCACTATGTCAGCTGGCTCTAGCCATGAGTACTGCAACCACCCAATCAGATCATATTGTGCCACCCAATCAGATCTTCAGCATTGGGTTCCTTGCATAATAGCAGTGGTCCTTAAGAGTTGGGTAGTTCTGGGCAGATTGGGGTGTATCGCCTGCGCAAACCTGTGGTTTAAAGTCCCCAGACTTCTAACTTAAAATGTTTTTTTTTAATCTGAATTTTATGTGATGGATCTGTACAAAATAGTCTTAAGTTGGTGAAGTGAAATAAAAAAAAAAATGTATATAAAAAATAATTTTTTATAAATAACATTTTTTAAATTGGCATGTGCATATGTATTCACCCCCTTTGCTATGAAGCCCCTCAAAAGTTCTGGTGCAACCAATTACCTTCAGAAGTCACATAATTAGTGAAATGAAGTCCACCTGTGTGCAATCTAAGTGTCACATGATCTGTCAGTATAAACACACCTTTTCTGAAAAGGCCCCAGAGGCTGCAACACGACTAAGCAAGAGGCATCACAGCATGAAGACCAAGGAGCTCTCCAAACAAGTCAGTGACAAAGTTGTTGAGAAGTACAAAAAAAAAATGTCCAAATCTTTGATAATCTCCCCGGAGCACCATCAAATCCATCAACTTCAAATGGAAAGAACACGGTACCACAACAAACCTGCCAAGAGAGGGCCGGCCACCAAAACTCACAGACCGGGCAAGGAGGGCATTAATCAGAGAGGCAGCACAGAGACCAAAGGTAACCCTGAACGAGCTGCAGAATTCCACAGCAGAGACTGGTGTATCTGCACATGTGACCACAATAAGCCGTACACTCCATACAGCTGGGCTTTATGGAAGAGTGGCCAGAAAAAAGCAATTACTTTGTGTTAAAAAAAAAGGGCACATTTTGAGTTTGCCAAAAGGCATGTGGACGACTCCCCAAATGTATGGAGGAAGGTGGTCTGGTCAGAGGAGACTAAAATTCAACTTTTCAGCGACCAAGGAAAACTCTATGTCTGGTGCAAACCCAACACATATCATCACCCCAAGAACACCATCCCCACAGTGAAACATGGTGGTGGCAGCATCATGCTGTGCGGATGTTTTTCAGCGGCAGGAACTGGGTAACTGTTTCGAGTCGAGGGAAAGATTGATGGTGCTAAATACAGGGATATTCTTGAGCAAAACCTGTTTCAGTCTGCCTGTGATTTGAGACTGGGACGGAGGTTCACCTTCCAGCAGAACAATGACCCGAAGCATACTGCTAAAGCAACACTCGAGTGGTTTAAGGGGGAAACATTTAAATGTGCTGGAATAGCCTAGTCAAAACCCCAGATCTCAATCCAATTGAGAATCTGTGGTCAGACTTAAAGATTGCTGATCACAAGTGGAAACCATCCAACATGAAGGAACTGGAGCATTTTGCCTTGAGGAATGGGCAATAATCCCAGTGGCAAGATGTGGCAAGCTCAGAGACTTAATCCAAAGCGACTCGCACCTGTAATTGCCGCAAAAGGTGGCTCTACAAAGTACTGACTTTAGGGGTGTGAATAGTTATGCACACTGAAGTTTTCTGTTATTTTGACCTATTTTGTTGTTTGCTTCACAATAAAATAAAAAATAAAAACACATCTTCAATGTTGTAGCCATGTTCTGTGAATGAAATGATGCAAACCTTTACACAATCCATTTTAATTCCAGGTTGTGAGGCAACAAAACACTAAGAATGCAAATGAATAAATATATATATATATATATATATATATATATATATATATATATATATATAAGATGTATCTCCAGATCCAAGACAATGGACCCTTTGGACACTTGTTGAGTAGTAAGTGGATGGGGGAGAGCTTGTACATGTATCTCTCTCTTAAGGCTAGAGGTTGACTTTATAAAACATGAACAACTAAACTTTCCAAATGATTGGAAGCGTGAGGACAAGTGCCATTTGACAAGTTAGAAGATTACTTTGGTATGAGACATACAGTAGAACAAACAGATATAGCTATGCCTCAGACTCACTGAACATAAAACACCGGCACAGTTTCTCATTGCCGCACTCAACAAACCCAGCAACAGAACTAAAATTTAGCAACATTCTGGCACCCTAGAAAATAACGCAGATGTAAGCCGTACACCAGTCATTACAACTGGCAGGAGGGCCAGATATTCATCCAGATCATTAGGGCACACTGCCGACTTTCGGGTCGCTGATTTGAGTATCAGCGGTTTCCCGCTTCAATTAAATTTGTATAAATGAATTCAATATTCCAATGCAATTAGGGTTACCACCTCATCCCCTTAATTCTGGACATATATTAATTGCACAGGTTCTGTGGCTGATTAAAACCAGGTGAAATGGAGCCTTGAAGTAAGCAAGCCAGCCACAGAACCTGTGCAATTAATGTGTGTCCAGAATTAAGGGGATGAGGTGGTAACCCTAAATCAAATGCTACCTTAGTGGGGGTCCTGCTGTAGGTGATCAAAGTTCCAAGCTACATTTCCACTTGGAGCTTAAATTTAAAAGGGTTTTCAAGTTTACTATTATAACTTTCCTTATCAATGACAGTATTTTAATTGTGGCTCCTCCTCTTGGAACAATCAGGTTCCAAAAGGAGGAGGCAGAAATAAAGCACTATTATTAATAAGGGAAGTTATAATAGTAAACTTGAAAACCCTTTTAAATTTAAGCTCCAAGTGGAAATGTATTTGTTTTTCTGCCATGTTGAAATACCAAGTTACACTTTCAATTTTACTGCCCAAGGCAAAAAAAGAAAAAGAAAAAAAGACTGAGTAGCTTCTTTTAAAACACTGAAAACGACCGGATCGAGAGGGTGGCGGGATGTATCAACATCATATCAGTTTCTCTGTTCCGCTTGCTGCTTTTCCTGTCAGAGAGAACATCAAACATGGGTGCGTGAAGTTTAACATCACTATTCAGGACATTAGGCGTAATGTACTTGAAATTATGGTCGCAGAACCCTCGGCTGAAGAAAGAGAAAAAAAAATGAAATATAAAAGAAAATCTGTAAAGTGCAAGACTCTGCAAGAACAGCAATTGATAGTATGCTTAAAAATTTTAATGACCCTGCATCAACAACCCTTATATTGCAAGGCTTAATCTAAAGGAAATACCTGCCCATTAAAGGAACTCTCGCTCTCATAAACTTAGCTTATAAATTGTGATGGTTTTAGCTAGAACACTTTAAGAAAAATAACAGAAGTATTTTAGTTTAAAATGGGTTTCACAAACGAAATCATGGGCTTATTTGTGACTAATGAATGCAACCGTCAAATTCAGAGTTTAACAACAAAGGGGGAGATTTAGCAATGCTTGGACAGGGATAAAGTACCAACCAATCAGCTTCTGTAATTTTTACAGGCTATGTACGAAAAAATAGGAGATTTATGGTACTTACCATGGTTAAATCTCTTTCTATGAGGTACACTGGGTTCCACGGGGAATACATCAGGGTGTAGAGATGGATCTTAATCCAGAGGCACCAACAGGCTAAAGTTTTAGACTGCCCCAGGATACATTGCGGGGCCTCCTCTATATAACCCAGCCTCCAGGTACTGTGAGCTCAGTTTTAGTTAACCAGTTCAATGCAGAAGCAGGTAAAAGATAAGGCAGATATTAGTCACATAGAACCAGCTTCTCACGACAGGAGAAGGGACCAGCGGCTAATGCCATACAAACCCAAAGAAGCTAAGTGCGTCAGGGTGGGTGCCCTGTGGAACATAGTGTACCTCGCAGAAAGAGATTTAACTATGGTAAGTCTACCATAAATCCTTTTCTGCAGCGGACCACACTATGTTCCACAGGGAATATATTGGCGGTTGTCCTAAAGCAGTTCCTCAAGGGAGGGTATACATCTTGGCGGGTATGAGAACCTGGCGTCCAAAGGAAGCATCCTGGGAGGCGGAAGTATCAAAGGCATAGAACCTAATGAAAGTGTTCACCGAGGACCACGTAGCCGCCTTGCACAATTGTTCTGCGGACGCGCCACGGTGGGCCGCCCAAGAAGGTCCAATAGGCCGATCAAAATGGGCGTTAATAGCAGTAGGAGTCGGGAGCCCAGCTTGCGCATAAGCTTGTGCAATTACCATTCTGATCCATCTGGCCAAGGTTTGCTTATTCGCAGACAAGCCACGTTTGTGGAAACCAAAAAGTACAAAGTACAAAAAGGGTATCTGACCTCCTGATAGAGACAGTCCTCTCCACATAAACACGGAAAGCCCTTACCACATCCAAAAACCGCTCTCTGGAGGACAAGTCAGAGGAGATGAAGGTCGGAACCACAATCTCTTGGTTAAGGTGAAAAGATGACACCACCTTAGGCAAATAACCGGGACGAGTTCGGAGAACTGCGCAGTCACAACGAAATATCAAAAAGGGTCGACGACAGAACAAAGTGCCTAAGTCCGATACCTTTCTGCCAGAGGCAATAAGAAAAGGACCTTAGCCCTAAGCCATTTAAGGTCCACTGACTCAAGAGGTTCAAATGGAGACTCTTGCAGGGCATTCAGGACAACAGACAGATCCCATGGAGCCACAGGAGGGATATAGGGAGGCTGAATCCGCAGTACGCCCTGAGTGAATGTATTAACGTCAGGAATAGATGCAATTTTTCTCTGAAACCACACAGAGAAGGCAGATATGTGAACCTTGAGGGAGGCCAGACGAAGTCCTAACTCCAGGCCTTGTTGCAAAAAAGTACTAAAAATAAAATAAAGTACAGGTTGAGTATCCCATATCCAAATATTCCGAAATACGTAATATTCCGAATTACGGAACTTTTTTTCGTGAGAGTGAGATAGTGAAACCTTTGTTTACTGAAGCTCAATGTCCACAAACTTTGTTTAATACACAAAGTCATTAAAAATATTGTATTAAATGACCTTCAGGCTGTGTGTACAAGGTGTATATGAAACATAAATGAATGGTGTGAATGTACACACACTTTGTTTAATGCACAAAGTTATTAAAAATATTGGCTAAAATTACCTTCAGGCTGTGTGTATAAGGTGTATATGAAACATAAATGCATTCTGTGCTTAGACTTAGGTCCCATCGCCATGATGATATCTCATTATGGTATGCAATTATTCCAAAATACGGAAAAATCCGATATCCAAAATTCTTCCGGTCCCAAGCGTTTTGGATAAGGGATACTCAACCTGTACTAAACTTGTAAGCATCGTAATTCTTAGCAGCACACCAGGTGAAGTAAGAATTCCAGACCCTATAATAAATCCGTGCAAAAGCCGGTTTGCGGGCATTTAGCATAGTTTGGATAACCGCCTCGGAGAATCCTTTGGGCCTCAGGAGTGAAGCTTCAAGAGCTCTACAGATGACCCTGCAGGTCTGAGAACCAATGCCGTCTGGGCCACGCTGGAGAGACTAGAAGTAGTATTCCTCCTTCTTGCTTGAAATTCCGTAGTACCCTGGGCAGTGACACTGGAGGGAACACGTAGGCCAGCCGAAAGTTCTATGGAATTGCCAGTGCGTCCACGAATGCTGCCCCTGTCCCTTGTTCTTGATCCGAAGACCGGAACTTTGTGATTGTGTCGTGACGCCATCAGGTCTACATATGGTAGGCCCCACTTGTTCACTAGTTGAAAGACTTCTGGATGAAGACTCCACTCTCCGGCGTGCACGTCCTGACGACTGAGAAAGTCCGCTTCCCAGATGAGGACCCACGGGATGAACACTGCCGATATTGCTTGCAGATGGCGTTCCACCCAACAAAGGATTTTTGACATTTCGATCATTGCCATGAGGCTTCGAGTGCCGCCTTGATGATTTATGTAAGCCACCATGGTGGCGTTGTCTGATTGTACTTGAACAGGCCTGTTCTGTATCAGAGGCAGGGCAAGAGTCAAAGCATTGAACACTGCCCGCAATTCCAGAATGTTTATCGGGAGGAGATTCCTCCCTGGTCCACCGACCGTGGAGAGTGTGTTGCTCCATCACCGCGCCCCAACCCCTCAAGACTGGCGTCAATAATCAGGAGGACCCAGTTGGGAATCCAGAAGGGTCGGCCCCTGCTCAACTGCTGGCCCCCTAGACACCAGTTCAGTGACAGCCGAACCCCCGAATCAAGGAGATCATTTGAGATCTGATCCGATGAGGCAGGCCATCCCACTAGGAAAGGATTAACCTCTGTAGAGGGCGGGAATGAAATTGAGCGTACCCTACCATGTCGAACGCTGACACCATGAGGCCTAGTACTTGCATCAGTGACTGTATCGACACTCTTGGGCGAGAGAGGTAGTATCTTATCCTGTCCTGCAGTTTCAGAACTTTCTCTGGAGACAGAAACTGTCTTTGGCTGTGTGTGTCCAGCAGTGCCCCCATGTGCCCCATGCTCCGAGCAGGGACCAGAGAGGACTTCAATGTTGACAAGACACCCGTGGGCTTGTAGGAAGTTCACCGTCAGTTGTAGATGACTGAGGAGGACATCTTCTGAGTTTGCCAGGATCAGCAAGTCGTCCAGATACAGCAGGGTTCCAATTACCTGACGACGCAGATGAGCAGTCATCACGGCCATAACCTTGGTGAAGATCCGAGGGGCCGTGGCCAGTCCAAACAGCAGAGCCTGGAACTGATAATGAAGGCTGCCAATAGCAAACTGCAGATATTTTTGATGCGATATGGCAAGAGGTATATGGAGATAGGCATCTTGTATATCCAGGGATACCATATAATCTCTGGGTTCCATGGCCAGTACAATCGAGCTCAGCATTTCCATACGGAACTTGGACACTCACAAATTTGTTCAGTGATTTGAGGTTGAGTATATGCCAGAAAGACTCACTGGGTTTCGGGACTAGAAACAGGGTCGAGTAGTATCCTCCGCCTCTCTGGGACAGGGGTACCGGCACTACCACTCCTGCATCCAGGAGGGAACGCACAACCATGTTTAGAGCTTGCGCCTTCAACGGGTCCGAAGGGATAACCATCTTTCGGAACTGGCGAGAGGGACGTCGCTTGAAAGAGACTGCATACCCGTGAGAGACGATTTCTAGCACCCATGCGTCTGAAGTGGTCTTTAACCAGACCTGGGTGAATTGCAGAAGTCGGCCTCCCACCCTGGGATCCCCCCAAGGGGAAGCCCGCCCCGTCATGCAGCAGGCTCGTCTTGTTTGGAAGCAGGTTGATGGGCGGCCCAGGATTGTTTTGCTTTGGGTTTAGTGGTTTTGGGAGCACGAGCTTGTCTCTGGTATGCCTGACCTTTTGCTTTCCCTTGAGGTTGAAAGGAACGAAAAGTGGTACTCTTTGCCTTCTGTGCAGAAGGATTAGTATTTGGGAGAAAAGCAGTCTTAGCAGCTGCTAAGTCAGTTACATTCTTATTCAGATCCTCCCCAAACATGATGTCTCCCTTAAAAAGGAGTACGTCCAAGGACTTTTTGGAGTCCAGGGCCACCTTCCATAACCTCAACCACAGAATTCGGCGAGCCAGGATGGACGTAGTCGACGCCTTGGCCGCCATTACACCTGCCTCAGAGGTACACAGCCCTCAGTGCCAGATATGCCCTCATACTGCCAGATATGCCCCCACAGTGCCAGATATGCCCCACAGTGCCTGATGTGCCAGATATGCCCTCATGCTGCCAGATATGCCCCACAGTGCCAGATGTGCCAGATATGCCCTCACAGTGCCAGATATGCACCACAGTGACTGATGTGCCAGATATGCCCTCATGCTGCCAAATATGCCCCACAGTGCCAGATATGCCCCCTCATAGTGCCAGATAAGTCCCCTCAGTGCCACATATGTCCCCCCACTCCAAGTGCCAAATATGCTCCCCCAGTGCTTGTTACTTACCCTCCGTCGCTCCCGCGCTGTCTTCTGAAGGAGGGACACGAAGCGCACAGCGCGCGCCTCTCCTGTGTCCCTCCTGCATCTCCGGCGGCCGCGGCGGGTCTATTAAAGGAAGTGCCAGTTCATGAGCCAATTAGAGCTCACGAACGGGTACTTCCTTTAATAGACCCGCTGCTGCCGCCGGAGATGCAGGGGGGACACAGGAGAGGCGCGCGCTGTGCGCTCCGTGTCCCTCCTTCACACTGCACTCCCTGTCACACTGCTCTCCCTGCACTGACTCGAGTATAAGCCAAGGGGGCTTTTTCAGCACAAAAAAAAGTGCTGAAAAAGTCGGCTTATACTCGAGTATATACGGTATATGTATATAACAATGCGAGACTGTGAGACCAGATGTGTATCTCAGAACACTCATACAATGGGGGTCATTCTGACCCGATCGCACTCTGCAGTATATCGCAGCGGTGCAATCGGGTCAGTACTGCGCCGGCGCCGCAGTGCGATGGCGCATGCCAGACGGACGAAGACCGTCGTTTCCTAGCGATCACCTCTGGCTGATTGACAGGCAGAGGTGGTCGCTGGGCGGGAGGGGGCTGGACAGCAGCATTAAGCCGCCATTTACGGGGAGCGGACCGAACAACACAGGCGTGGCTGGACCGTTGGGGGGGCGGGCGGGCAGCCGCTGAGACCCGGGCAGCGAAGAGGTTCTCCCGGCCAGCCGCAGGAGCTGCGCTGGCCGGGAGGTACTCCTGAAATGCAAAAGCATCGCCCCTGTGAAATGCTTTTGCAGTTCTGCGGGGGAGGGGGCGGCACTGACATGCAGGGCGGACTAGCCCTGTACTGGGCACCCCCCCTCATGTCTGAGTGCCTGATCGTAGCAGCGCGAAATTTAGCACAGCTACGATCAACTCGGAATGACCCACAATATATTCTGGTAGAGACACTTGTTCTTGACTAACGCTGTCTTAACTCTGACATGTAGAATACTTAAATTTCTGTAGCATCACAGCGCTGATAAATCAGGCGGATTTACAGAGGAGACCTTGCCCTGCAGTCCCGGAGACCACTCGCAGCTACTGTGAGAAGATTGCGCCCAAAGTCTCAGTCAGGAAATGAGGGAGAGTGTGAGGCAGCTCCAGGGCGGGAACACCAGCAGTAGATGGGGGAGGGGCTACAGGTCAAGCGCCTTATCCCCTATGCTGGTCCTCACCACCTGGTACTATGGAGCCTTATTAAAAATGGATAATGTATTATTCGACCTGTGCTCCCCTGACCTGGTGGATACAGTGGGGATCTGCACGGCCACAGTGTCCACACCAGCGTCGCGGTTCGTCTCCCGAGACTGTGACTGGAACGCGATTTAATGGCGGGTACCGCTTGGTGGGACCTTCTTACCTCCTCCATGAGAAGCAGCCACGCGATCCAGGAGAGCGTCTGCGGTGGTGTGCCTAGAAACCGGAGCACCTCCGCTGCAAGTACCCAGGAACAGAGCCAGCGGGAGTATGCGACGCCGCTGGGGAGGTGATGGAGCCGCAGCACAGTATGTCACACTGACGTATGAAGTGCTGCAGCCCTTGAAGTCTTCTAAATAGCTTTTTCAGGGCTGCCTGCACAGCCCCCCTGTTAAGTGACCTGCTTATGCAGGCAACAACTCTAAAACTGAGCTCACAGTGCCTGGAGGTGGGGTTATATAGAGGAGGCCCCACAATGGGACAGTCTAAAGCTTTAGCTTGTTGGTGCCTCTGGATCAAGATTCAGCTCTACACCCCAATGTATTCCCTATGGAGCACAGTGTACCCCACTGCAGAAATCAATATGATTATTATTAAACTTGATTTATACAGCACCACGCGTAATCTGCAGTGCAGTATAGAGGAAAAAACAATAAGGCAGTACAGGAAAAATTAGTTCAGTGGACAAGTAACAAATAGCACTAAAACACTCAACATAGCCACGGATGCAAGGGGTGCAATGAAAATACTCAGCATAATCCGAAACCTGTAACTACTCTTGTGGTCGCAGATAACAGGTCTAGGCCGTCTGAAGAAACCGAAACAA
The DNA here is from genome assembly GCF_028390025.1 of Pseudophryne corroboree. Classification (NCBI taxonomy): domain Eukaryota; kingdom Metazoa; phylum Chordata; class Amphibia; order Anura; family Myobatrachidae; genus Pseudophryne; species Pseudophryne corroboree. The sequence continues at coordinate 433,382,352 of NC_086452.1, read as the reverse complement.
CGTAGGAGTGGAGTCCAGGGGCAGAGAGCCCAAGGAGGAGATGTAGAGTGAAGATGGTATGCAAGAGAAGTATGTAATGAGAACAGGAGGACCCTGCTCATGAAGCTTACAGTCTAAAAGGAAAGGGGGGGGGGGGGACAAACAGAAGACATTGGGAGTCAGTGTAAGGGTAGCAGGAAGCAAGAGTTAGAGGATGCAAAAGGGTGAGGTAGACTACGTGGTGATTAGCAACTTATAGAGAGCTGCGCTCATGGGTTCACAACTTATGCAGATAATACATATCCACAGAGCTGAAATTTATAACAAAAAATAAACATTTAATATACACATTCTAAAAAGCATATAGACTACGTGGTGAAATGGTAGATAGATAAGCTTTTATGAGCAGGTGGGTTTTCAGCTCAAGCTTAAAGCAATGCAGGCTGGGGGATTGTTCCAATGGTGTTGGGCAGCATGGGAGAAAGCTTGGATTCTGGAGAGGCGTTAACCAGAGGGAAGAAAGTTTAAAGATGTATGGAGCAGCTGATTTGGAGAGGGCCTTGTATGTGATGATGAGGGGATTGAGGAGGATTCTGTAGGGGAAGGGGAGCCAGTGAAGGGCTCTGTCTAGAGAAGGAAGGCAGATGTTGAGCAGCATGAGAAGAAGGTAAGTCTAGTTGTACCGTTGAGTACAGACTGGAGAGAAGCAAGATAAGAGCAGGAGAGAACGTTGCAATAGTCTATGCGAGAGATGATTAGTGAGTGGACAATGGTTTTTTGGTCATGCTGGGAGAGGAAGGATCTCATGGGAGCGTTGTTTTGGAACTGAAACAGACAGGATAGAGCAAGAGCTTGAATGTGGAGGCGAAGGAGAGGGAAGAGTCAAAAATAACCCCATGTAGCAGAGTTGAGAAACAGAGGAAATAGTGGTGTTGACGATAGTGAGAAAGAGGTAGAGAGGGGAGGAGACTGGAGGGAGGGAAGGCAATGAGTTCAGTTTTGGCCATGCTGTGTTTGAGAAAGTTATGAGCTGTTTGTCTGGTTCTTTATTTTTCTACAAGCTTTGATAAATCTCCCTACAAATGGATCAATCTTTCCATATGGCATGAGAGCCGAATGACAGAATACGTTACCAATTTGATCATTGCTGTGGATGGAAAATTGGACAGCAAGTGTCAAAGTCAGAAAAATATCCCCATGCACGTTGCCATATTTGCACCGCACACTGGTCCGTGCTGCGCATGCGTACGCTCTCCCGTGAAGGCGCATACCCGCAATAGCGTGCACTCGCAGGCGCGGTATGCGTATTTACGGTAGAGTTTATGTAGTCGTAGCGTGCGACTCATTCGTTACATATTTTCACAATTAATGTAGTTTATAGATCATGATCCCTTTGATAGTTTCTGAAAGTTTGGTTAATATAGAAGGTCCCTGTTTAAAGTAATCCCTCTTTGTATTGTACGAAGGGTCTAACAGGAATCATACAGCAGTGTTTGGTACCCATCGGAAGAGTATTTAATTAGCAATATTCCGGTGTTGGTTTGGAGCGTATTAATCGCTCGTGCGAATAGTTATGGACATAAGAAGTTTATGTCCATTTCTATTATTTACTCATACTCAGGTATGCGGCGGGAAACCTAGTTTCCCACCCACCTGAGCTGTTGGAAATCGTCACAGCCCACCTGTATGAATCAACCTATGACCTTTTGTTGTGATACAGGGTCGAATTCCTTCATCCAATGGACAATGGGATTGTAGGGACTATGAGATTGCATTGTGTGTGGGGCATAAATAGGCAGGCCGACCACATCCAGCTCTCACTCTTCAACGGTTCTCATTGCTGAAAATCGGGTGCTGGATGTCCAGGCGCATGCGATCGTTTACCCTGTGCGTAAGTTTCTCTCCGTAATCATTGTCTTTCTGTGAGCCAATTTCTCTCATCTCTCTCCGTCTCTCTCTCTCTTTCCCTTCTCTTTCTCTCGTATCTCCCCTAGACTAGTATTGTATTAGATAGTATTGTATTTTGGTTAGGAAGTCTCTGTTATATTGTAGTGTATCATTTGTACTGTTATCCCCTTTTACAAGTATATTAGATATAATACAGTTAATAGGCTTTGGACCCTAAACCAGTATCTGTGTATTTCCTATAGTGTTAAGTGTTCACTTGAGCGTCGGTGACGCTCAAGCAGCTTTGTAGTTAGTCAGGTTACACAAGGTTGCACTTACACCCTGTATTCACATTAAGGTATTCTGTGTATTTCATTGGTATAAGGTTCAGACATAAAGGTATAGCGTTGTGAGCGTCTGCGCCGCTGGTGACCTCCTCGTGGTCTCGAGCGTAAGCTACGCCATAGCGAATCATTACTCTAGTCATAGCCAATAACGTGTCCTGTGATCACTGGGCCGTGAGCGAACGTGACGCTTGAGCGTCTCGCCTACGGCTGAGCGATCGTTACGCAACTAGCGTACCATTACGGTACTTCTTAAGTAAACAGCGTACAGTGTTCTTAGACTTCATAAAGGGTTGTTTATACGACAAGGGAATTTAGCATTGTCAATTGGGGACTCGTCCTATCCTTCTCATATCTGCACTAGGTAGATCAGCAGACATTATCCCCCCAGCAAAGGGTGGGAGGTTGTCTCGCAGTGCTGACGGGATAAGCGTCTGCTTCGCTTAGATAAAGAGTGCTGAAGGAATCCGGGAACCGGAAGTAAGAACAAAACGCTTGTGTCTTTTAAAACTGTTTTATTTCTCTTCTGTCTTGCGTATACACGCACGCATACATATATCTGCATTTCTTTTTCAATTTCGTATATCACTATTCCTGTTTGCCAATTTTTATAGTTGATAGAAAGTGCTAAAAGAGATTTGCTGTTATCTCATAGTAGAAGTAATAGTTAAAATATAGACCAACACACGGCTTGTCTGGGAGATAAGGCAGTCAGTGTGGTGTGCGGTAGATGATCAGGGATCATCTACATTGATAAAAATAGAAATTGTGTTACGGTGGATCTTTGTTTTGCGTACACGTGTCCCTAACAAAAGACTTGCGTACGCAATCCAAAGGCAGACGCACGCAGCGTACGTTACGCAACGTAGCGTCTGGTTACGCCCACGTAGCTCAAGTCACGAAAAGTTGAATTAGAGCAAAGCGATAATTAGCGCAAAGGCGATAAGTAACGCACAGCGGTAAATAACGCGACGCGGTAAATAACGCAAATTTTTTTTTTTTGGAAAAATCTGAAATTTAGTTTAACAGATCCTGCTCCTAATTGGTAACACAGTTGGACTGAAGACAATTTCTGCGCAGAAATAGATATAGAAACAAAGTGTACATGTGTTGAGTGAGTGTGTTTTTTTTTTTTTTTTTTATCACATAAGTTTATATAACTTAGAGGTTGAACCAAAAGGAAAGTCGGGTACTCGTCAAGGGACACACGTGTAAGTGACATATACGGTGGCTAGGGAGGCATCCTTGGTTAAATAATATTTGAGCATTAGAGTATAGCGGACCATAAGGTAACAGACCAGGAGGTCATTAACAGACGGTAACAGACCAGGAGGTCATTAACAGACCAGGAGGTCATAAGGTAACAGGTAAAATAGACAAAGAGGTCCGCTATAAAGGTACAAGAGGCACAACGCCTGGGGTGTTGGTGCAGAACCCATATAGGCCATAAGCTCTTGCTGAAGGAATCGCGGCCGGAAACATCGATTCCATTGATCTTTCAGTACATGACAAGTAGTGCTTATGTACTGAACGATTGGACCGCACGTAATTGTGTGCAGTAGTTAGTAATCTGACCTAATACCATTAGAGTAAAGTGGTCACAAACGCTATCTGTACATTCTGACGTGATTTGTGTAATTTTTTATTTTTAAAGGGAAGTTCGCTGGTCACTCAGGAACTATCTAACAACCCCAACTTTACTGGAAAGAGTAAGTGTCCTTCGGGTAACCCTCATATGTTCCAGTAAACAGAAGGTTCACAGGGGCCCTGGGTTGGGTACAGCAGCTCTGGTTACAGTGATTGCAGTACTGGCCAACGTGGGCGAGAAGTAAGTGGGGTACTTGGTAAACCGCCACCGCCGGCCTGCCCAGGACATCTTGGTTTGTTTGTAAGGGTTCGCTGAAAACCTTGATATAAAGATCCAAGGAGGAATAAGCAACACCTGCAGAATTATGGGGGCCAGTTGTTCAGGTAGGGGGCGATCAACCTCGGTTCGGGTTGATTCAGAGAACCGACCCGTTGGGTCGGCAAGGTACATCATGTGTGAAAAATACGGAAGTCACACAGAATCTTTATGTGATGAATGGGAGAGAATGACTGTACAAGACAGGGACAAAGTCCCAAGAATAGGTAGCTTCAGTCCAGAAGTGTTACAAAATTTAAGGAGGAGGATATGTCTCATTGAACCAACAAAGAGACGAAGTAAACATTATGATTATGTGCAGTTAGGGCAACAGGAAGGTGAATTACACAGAGATTCAATTGACTTTTCTGAATCTTATCTTGAGAGGAGAGACATGGCATCGGGGAGGATTATGGTTGCGGAGAAAAGCACAAGGTTGAACAATAAAAACGCTCTTAGCAACTGTAGTATAGATTATAAGAATAAGTGTAATAACTGTAACAATGATTATTGTAATACTGTTGAATGTACAACTATTAACCTATGCAAGTTGCGCCCCATGTCAAACTTCACTCAGGAATACAAACAAGAAAGTGAGCCCAGAACGATGTCAGCACCTCTTCCAGCAACCATCACAAAAGCCATCCAGGTGGACGCGACCAAATTGGTAAAGGCAATAATCGAACCCCCTAACGGAGGGTCAGGTGAGGTCGTGTCCACAGGTACGTACAATGTTTCATATCACGCACAAACAAATGTACCCCATATTGTAAGACCAACACAAGATGATGTAACTGAGCTCGATCTGGCCAGGGTGATCTCAGTCCCCAATGGGAAGACTGACGATCAGGGAATCATTCCCGTCAAGGACAGTGCAATGCGCTGTCTCTGGTCCCGGACCGAATTGAGATCAATTGTGTCTGAATTTCCTGATCCTAGGAAAAATCTAGCCAAATGTCAAAGGTTTATTAAAGAACTAGGAAACGCCACAGGACCCACCAACCAAGAGTGGCGGACAGTGCTGAGGGCATGTTTGCCCTCCAGTGTTGACCCTGCAAAATTCATTGCTGATTGTAAATTAGACACGGAGGTACCTTGTATGGAAGAACACAATCAGGAATGTATTAGGCAGATTAACCGACAGTTAGGAATATATTTCCCAGCTGCTGTCAAGTGGAATGACATTCTCTCCATAAGGCAAAACGAAAGGGAAAATGTTTCTAATTATTTCAATCGAGCACTGCAAATAATGGCTAGAAACACTGGGATCGCAGACATCAAGACAAATGCACAACATAAAGGAATAGCGGTTAAGGTATTAATGAATGGTTTAAAAGATGAATTAAAAACAAGGGTACAGACCACCAACCCAAACTGGAGAGATATCTCGGTGACCGCACTAAGAGAGGCCGTCATCAATCATGATCAGAATATCACCAGATATAGAGAGTCACAAAGAGATGAGTTAATGGCAGCAAAAATACAGGCCCAAAACACAAGACCACCCCAACAAAAGCCCCACACCCCTGTGAGAAATCCAGATATGGAAGTCTGTTACAATTGTCATAAAAAGGGACACTTTGCAAGAGATTGTAGATCAAGAGAAAGACAACACCATAATCATGAAAACCAAGGAATCAGGGAAGAACAGGGGAAACGGTTGATGATGATGAGCATCCGAGCGTTTGAGGAGGCATCAAATCAGCCAAGACCCCAGTTCACTGACACTCGGAGAAAGCCAAGGATCTGTTACCATTGTAGAAGAGAAGGGCATTATGCCAACAACTGTAATAACCCACATAAAGTTAGACCCCCTAGACCAAGAAATGAGCAAAATTACAACACACACCATTATAATCAGAGATCAGATAGGAGGAATTTTGAGCCACACCCATGATAGGTAGTCAAGAAAGGTGATCATACGACGGATGGTAAGCCTGAGGTAACGGTTAATAAAGTGGGAGGTCATTCACTGAAGACACAGGAATGACCAGGTGAAACGTTGTAAATGTATTTGTGAAGAAAAATGTTTTTCTCTCTCTCTCTCTATCCCCATCTTTGACGATTATCGGTAAGAATTCACACATTGCATATCCACTTGGTCCTTGCAGAAGTCTACCAAACCCCAGCATGACCTCCGCCACAATGTATTTCTGGCCAGATACAGACAGTGGAGTAATGCAGGTGCTGGTGGGGAGGGACTGCTCAAGGAGACCATTAGACACATAGATATGACAGCCTAATAAGTCTGACAATGTTTTTCTAATGCTAACAATGTTTTCTTAATGTTGACAATGTTTAAAAATGCTTTGTTTCTCTTTTCTTATTGATGGTTATTGCCGAGTTATGTAATGTATATATGCACATGAATTGTTCTCTATCTCTTTTGTTTTTTTTTTTGTTGTCTCTCTCTTCCCACTCATGTTTCCATGGTTTAAAGATGGTATGTCACCCCTCAGTTGGACCAATGGTAATGCCAGATTTTTGCTCCTTACAGAAATATCGTCGGGTAGGAAGGGAACATTGCATCACCAGAATGTTCGTTTGGAAGACTGAGAGACAGCACCTTTGAGAAGACAGCAGAACAAGAAGAACAACAAGACGAGAGAACTTATTATCGTAACAAGTTCTCTCCCCCCCTCAAACTGTTTTCTTATACCCCCTTTACAAATTTCTTCTTTTCTCCTCCTGTAAGATGGACTTGCCCCAAGAGACTGTGATATGGATTTTCCCGTTAACCATGATGTTGACCAGAGCAGTCTGTTTCCGTGAGAGCACCAGTGAGGTCGAGAAAGGATCCAGAAAGGTCCTGATGACTGAGACGGAGGTGTAAATTTCCAATAGCAACTCAATCACCAAGCAAAGGCGAGTACCGGGCACGATCTAACAACCATGTTATCTGTAAACATTTTCTTTGAAGGATTGTTAGTTCAAAAAAGAAAACTGTATCTGTAGGCTCGGTAGCAATAATGCCAATCCAGTTTTAATAACCATATGGACCGGCATCCATTGAGTGACTATCACTCCTTAGTGGGTAATGTGTTAAACAAAACAGATTGTTGGGTATGCTCTCAAGTACCTCAGGGTCATAGCAAATCAGGGCTAGTACCATTTCCTTTAACGTTAGGGGAGGTACTTGAGCTAAGTGGTGGGAGACCGGTGGACCGGAGATTTAACATCTCCAGCCCTCCTAGTTTGAAGCTCCACCAATACCATGTGGATAGGTCCCTCTTATGTTTTAATATCTCCAACCCCCGTAAGCCGGGAAATTGGGAAGTGTCATGGAGCAACCTTACCATGACCTTTTCACACAGAGCAGATAGAATACCTACAGATACAGAGCTCGTACGCCACATAGCCAGTAGAGGAAAATCTTTCCGGTATCGATATACCTTAGGAAATAGGATTACTAGAGTTGGAGAGGTATCACCAGGATACTGTGCACATATCGTACAAACTGATACGTGCATTAAGCAGATGGAAGAATTAGGGTCAGGAGATTTCACCTGGAAGGTTTGCAACATGGTAATGTCCTTCTCTGTCCCATATGTTCTCCCCGATGATGCATATTTCATATGCGGGAGAAAGGCGTACAAGTGGCTTGCCCCAAACTCTGAAGGATTGTGTTATATTGGAAAAGTATTGCCTGAAGTGATGACTGTTACACATGACAAAATGAAGGACATACACCGTGGTGCCCAAGCTCCTTATACTCACACTCATTACGAGCACCGAGTTAAAAGACAACTGTCAGAAAGGTTAGAGCATCCGGCCTCTGATCTTATCCATGAATCCACCGGGATTCAGGTCCTGGTAGCGTTAGATTTCACTCGCACCGCTCGAGGAGTGATGAATTATAGATACATTTCCGCACTCGCCAATTTGTTAGATAATATCACTGAAATGTATGATGACACGTTTAGATACACTGGAAGAGAACTTCAAGCTTACAAAACGGAACTAGTTCAGCATAGGATGGTTCTTAATTATCTTACAGCAGTAACAGGCGGATATTGTGTTACATTGGCAACACAGTACGGCATAAAGTGTTGCACTTATATCACGAATAGCACCGAGGATCCGGTAGAGGTCATAGACCAAAAGATGGACGATATTCTGCAATTAAAGTGGGAATTTCGTCGAAAACACAATCTCACCCTTGCTGCTGTAGGTAATGAGCTGACTGGTTGGGTGTCATGGTTGAACCCGCGAAATTGGTTCTCCGGTTTAGGAGACTGGGCTCAAGGAGTCATAATGGATGTTGGAAAGTTTCTACTATGTATCTTAGGTGTTGTTATATTTATTGGATTGATATTTAGATGCGGGCAGGCTTTAATGAGGTGCAAACAAAGTACAAAAGTGATGAGCGTGAGGAGTGAGGAAACTGTAATTAACCTGGATTTGATTTATGACCCAATGATAGAAACCAGAATGTGATGAAAATGCGATTATACGGTCCGTTTCTTTCACCTGTTTTTCTGCTTTTCTCCAAGATACAAAGACCCCCTTGGACGAGGAAGTTGACGAGACGCTATACAGACAACAGACAAGCACCAAAGAAGGATTTTGACCACTTGAGAAATGGACACTTGATGAACTTTGCCATGGATCCCCAGTTTCCCTAGTACTTTTAAACTCACGCTAGCCCAACATTTTTTTGTAAATCCGATGGCTCTGACAAAGCTATTTGCTCATGCCCAAGGAGCAATACAGCGCAAAGAAGACGACTCTCAACAGATACCGAACACAACTTCGACGACAGATGTACATTTACCTGACATAGAATATCATTGCATTTTCCATAAGTGTTCTTTATCTTCATCTCTACAACCCTCAGGTAATGACACACATAGTCGATAGGGAATACAGGCACAGATATCAGCAACCACATACCTCCCCCATTCATGTATCATCAACTAAAATGTGCTCCCCATTTTGTTCAAAATCCGAAAAGAGCTCGGTAAAGTTTGACAGCCCATCCACAGACCTGTACCACAGGATAAGAAGGAATTCAAATGTATACTTCGCAATACCTCGAAGCTTGATTTACAACACGTACGGCACGATGATACATGACCCTCCAAACATGGACTCATACACACATGCTTCTGCTATCACACTAGGTCATACCCTCTTCACACCTACTCCTCTCTCCTCCCTCACCCAACCATGGAAATGAATTAACCCCTGACATATATTTTTCTCCTTTTGAAATGTTTTAGAAGGTGGCAGTTATTATTGACTGCCAAAGGGTGGACTGTCAAAGTCAGAAAAATATCCCCATGCACGTTGCCATATTTGCACCGCACACTGGTCCGTGCTGCGCATGCGTACGCTCTCCCGTGAAGGCGCATACCCGCAATAGCGTGCACTCGCAGGCGCGGTATGCGTATTTACGGTAGAGTTTATGTAGTCGTAGCGTGCGACTCATTCGTTACATATTTTCACAATTAATGTAGTTTATAGATCATGATCCCTTTGATAGTTTCTGAAAGTTTGGTTAATATAGAAGGTCCCTGTTTAAAGTAATCCCTCTTTGTATTGTACGAAGGGTCTAACAGGAATCATACAGCAGTGTTTGGTACCCATCGGAAGAGTATTTAATTAGCAATATTCCGGTGTTGGTTTGGAGCGTATTAATCGCTCGTGCGAATAGTTATGGACATAAGAAGTTTATGTCCATTTCTATTATTTACTCATACTCAGGTATGCGGCGGGAAACCTAGTTTCCCACCCACCTGAGCTGTTGGAAATCGTCACAGCCCACCTGTATGAATCAACCTATGACCTTTTGTTGTGATACAGGGTCGAATTCCTTCATCCAATGGACAATGGGATTGTAGGGACTATGAGATTGCATTGTGTGTGGGGCATAAATAGGCAGGCCGACCACATCCAGCTCTCACTCTTCAACGGTTCTCATTGCTGAAAATCGGGTGCTGGATGTCCAGGCGCATGCGATCGTTTACCCTGTGCGTAAGTTTCTCTCCGTAATCATTGTCTTTCTGTGAGCCAATTTCTCTCATCTCTCTCCGTCTCTCTCTCTCTTTCCCTTCTCTTTCTCTCGTATCTCCCCTAGACTAGTATTGTATTGTATTAGATAGTATTGTATTTTGGTTAGGAAGTCTCTGTTATATTGTAGTGTATCATTTGTACTGTTATCCCCTTTTACAAGTATATTAGATATAATACAGTTAATAGGCTTTGGACCCTAAACCAGTATCTGTGTATTTCCTATAGTGTTAAGTGTTCACTTGAGCGTCGGTGACGCTCAAGCAGCTTTGTAGTTAGTCAGGTTACACAAGGTTGCACTTACACCCTGTATTCACATTAAGGTATTCTGTGTATTTCATTGGTATAAGGTTCAGACATAAAGGTATAGCGTTGTGAGCGTCTGCGCCGCTGGTGACCTCCTCGTGGTCTCGAGCGTAAGCTACGCCATAGCGAATCATTACTCTAGTCATAGCCAATAACGTGTCCTGTGATCACTGGGCCGTGAGCGAACGTGACGCTTGAGCGTCTCGCCTACGGCTGAGCGATCGTTACGCAACTAGCGTACCATTACGGTACTTCTCTTAAGTAAACAGCGTACAGTGTTCTTAGACTTCATAAAGGGTTGTTTATACGACAAGGGAATTTAGCATTGTCACAAGATTGCATATGAGTTGGTTTGATCAACAGCTGATTTTATACACAGGGAGCTAATGAGAAGTCACTGGCTGGTTTTTGGGCATAAAGTCCGATATTGCCTATTTGTCCATTTTGATTATCACATGGGCATAAAATGAGACAATCAACAATCAGTGCTCAAGAGCAGCTAATTGGTGAGTAACCGCACTGCTCAAAAATTGTTAGCACTCAGCAAAATGGTGTTGATGGTGCCAACATGAAAACAATAAGAGTCATATGTTGGGTGAGGCCAATATGGATAGTTATTTTGTGAGAAAAATGTAAAGTCTAGATATGCTCTTTATACAGTGGAGTCAGCCAACTTGCAAGCTGAGCCACTATGTATAAGGCTACAGCCTAGGAACTGTTATGGATGACATTTTGCTGTACTTTTTTACTGATTGCTAGGGGTCCCGCTGCTTGGACGCCATCCTTCCCCATTATGAAGACCTCATTTTTACTTCTACAGTGCCAGTAGATTTTTTTTATTTTTTTTTTTAAGTAAGGTGACAGACATATTAGTAGCCAATAAATTATCATTTCACCTGTCCTATCAGAAGTGTTCTTTTTAAAATCGCATGCAGGCTTGTATAATCACAATTTATACATCCTATATAGTAGAAGTTAAGTATTCCATCTTTCTACTATGAGGGGGACTGTTAACCTTCATTAATAACAAAATAAAAAGCACCACATGTGTTCCCCATTTTTTATTTTCTTTTTAAAACAAATTCACTGTGCCAGGCTGTAAGAATCAGTAGGGATACATCAGTTTATCCTTGGTTAATTTTATTCGGATTGTTTTTTATTAATCAATACCTCTGTTGATTTTCTATAGTGTCATGTGACTACCATGGTAACAACCGTCACATAGTCCCTGATGTATTGAGCAGAGATATTTTGGAGTAACCTTCACTATGACATCTCCCCTCTGCCCTTGCATGACATGGCTATAGTCCGAAAGCCTGCATTTGGCAGCCATATATTTTTTTCTCCAGAGAGATTCTGAAAAGGAGATAATGATTTACAGGAATACAGCGTAGTGCTAAAAAGAAAATCCTCTATGCAGGATTGCTGCTTCAAAAACATTGCATAAAACTACACGAAATAAAAATAACCATGCTATCAGCCACTAGACAAATATACATTTTAAGAAACTGTCCAAGCTATGGAAATCAGGTTTCATATACCGAACTGCACATAACGTTGCATGGCATTATAGCTGGAAATTTACTGTATGCCGAGGGAAGAAAAACAAAAACACAAAAAAACAACCCTCCGGGGTCTTAATGCCGCTTATATTTTGACTGTTGTCAGTGCAATTTCTTCCCTCACGCAAGATGAAAATAATGTTTACTTCTGCATTTTGATTAGAGCGTATCTCAATTAAAACACAGCTGATTCTATTTCACACGTTCCACCAACACCGCGCTTGTCCTTTAATCTGCGCTAATATCTTTTGGCATTCTCCGCTTTCCCCATCTCAAATAAATAGCAGGACTTGTCCAGTCGCATAAAGTTGCAGCGAGTTTTCTCGGCTGCCTAAGGAAATGTGACGAGTTTACTCCAGTGATGTGTTAATATGCTGGATTTACTAATTAATGAATAAATAACGCCAGTTAAAAAAATAAAAGCAGAAAGAGGAAATACTGAGAAAAGCCCTGGGATAAATAATTTGAATTTAATAATTAGCAACAGCAGAAGAGAAGAAGAAAAAAAACAACCAAGTACGTTCAAAGAAAATGGAAGTAATTAGACTGAAAGTCTAGTGTTGCAGACATGATGCTCACCAATTCCGAGCACAACAGAGGAGACTGTCCATAGGGTCGGGGCTGTGAGACCAGCGGTGGCGATCCCGGTGGTCAACACACAGACCTCGGGATCCCGACCACAGAATGCCGGGGGGGGGGGGGGGGGGGGGGGGCGGCAAGTGCAACAGAGCCCTTTATGGGCTTGCTGCGCTCGCCACAGGTTCTGTTCCCCACTCTATAGGTGTCATGGACACCCACGAGTGGGAATAGTCCCTGTTAGTCGGCATGCCGACTGTCGGGCGTTTGATTGCTCGGGATCCCCAGCGTTGGCATGGTGACCGCCGGGATCCCGTGCGGTGGTCACAAGAACGCATCCCGTCCATAGTTACGGAGATAGAGGCTTTAGTATTAGTTTACCAAATTACATTTTATTAACAGCAAACAAAATGGCAGCTTCCACTCATGCCACGTTTGTAAACCTCAACTCTCAGATGGGGATCCGGTCGGGATTCAGGCTGAGGAAATACTGATGCCGGAATCCCGACACTGACCAGAATGCTAGCGTAGTCATTCCAAAAGCCGGAATCCTGATCGGGAGGTTAGGTTTAGGCTGAAGGGGAAGGTTAGGGTTAGGTTTAGGCTGCTGGGAGGGGAGGTTAGGGTTAGGCTATGGGAAGGGAGGGGGGGGGGGGGTTAGGTTTAGGCTGCTGGGAGGGGAGGTTAGGGTTAGGCTGCGGGGGGAAGGTTAGGGTTAGGCTATGGGAAGGGGGGTTAAGTTTAGGCTGCTGGGACGGGAGGTTAGGGTTAGGTTTAGGCTGCTGGGAGGAGAGGGGGGGTTTAGGTTTAGGCTGCTGAGAGGGGAGGTTAGGGTTAGGCTATGGGAAGGGAGGGGGGGTTTAGGTTTAGGCTGCTGGGAGGGGAGGTTAGGGTTAGGCCATGGGAAGGGAGGGGGGGGAGGGGTTTAGGTTTAGGCTGCTGGGAGGTGAGGTTAGGGTTAGGCTGCGGGGGGAAGGTTAGGGTTAGGCTATGGGAAGGGGGGTGTTAGGTTTAGGCTGCTGGGAGGGGAGGTTAGGGTTAGGCTATGGGAAGGGAGGGGGGGTTAGGTTTAGGCTGCTGGGAGGGGAGGTTAGGGTTAGGCTATGGGAAGGGAGGGGGGGGTTAGGTTTAGGCTGCTGGGAGGGGAGGTTAGGGTTAGGTTTAGGCTGCTGGGAGGGGAGGTTAGGGTTAGGCTATGGGAAGGGAGGGGGGGTTAGGTTTAGGCTGCTGCGAGGGGAGGTTAGGGTTAGGCTTTGGGAAGGGAGGGGCGGGGGTTAGGGTTAGGTTTAGGCTGCTGGGAGGGGAGGTTAGGGTTAGGCTATGGGAAGGGAGGGGGGGTTAGGTTTAGGCTGCTGGGAGGGGAGGTTAGGGTTAGGCTATGGGAAGGGAGGGGGGGTTAGGTTTAGGCTGCTGGGAGGGGAGGTTAGGGTTAGGTTTAGGCTGCTGGGAGGGGAGGTTAGGGTTAGGCTATGGGAAGGGAGGGGGGGTTAGGTTTAGGCTGCTGGGAGGGGAGGTTAGGGTTAGGCTATGGGAAGGGAGGGGGGGGGGGTTAGGGTTAGGTTTAGGCTGCTGGGAGGGGAGGTTAGGGTTAGGCTATGGGAAGGGAGGGGGGGTTTAGGTTTAGGCTGCTGGGAGGGGAGGTTAGGGTTAGGCTATGGGAAGGGGGGGTTTAGGTTTAGGCTGCTGGGAGGGGAGGTTAGGGTTAGGCTATGGGAAGGGAGGGGGGGGGGGTTAGGTTTAGGCTGCTGGGAGGGGAGGTTAGGGTTAGGCACCCTCATGGAGGATTAGGATCAGGCTGCGGTGAGGGATGGTTAGGTTTAGGCTTCAGTAAGGGGTGGTTAGGGTTAATATGCTTCCTGACCCCTGTCGGGATTCTAAACAGCGGGATGCCACAGTCGTTATTCTGACCACCGGCATCCCAAACGCCGGCATTTCAGCCCCAACCCCTCAGATGGCCCCGTTGGCGGAGTAGAGGCCCTTCATGAAGCTGATGAGGATTGTATTCTGCCCAGTAACGAACATTATGCTTGATAACGTAGCCAGAAAAATTAAAGTTAGCTTCTGTAAGAAATTGCAGTGTTATCGGCAGAAATGACCCACCGAGTGATGCGCAACTTCAGAAATCAGCTACAAATATCTATCTCGAATGAACGTCACCATCTGGACTATATCATATTCAAACCAATAGAAAATAGACTGTATTCCATGCACCTTTAGATATGTACTAAAAGTTTGAATACCATTTGCCATGTCTTTAAAATCTGGGAGGTTTTCTTGCCTCACCCTGTACACATTGCTGCATAAATGAAGCAACAAATGCAGGGGGAGATTTAGCAAAGTGTGGAGAGATAAACTACCAATCAGCTCCTAACTGTCATTTTTCAAATACAACCTGTAAACTGACAGTTTGAAGCGGATTGGTTGGTACTTTAGCCCTCTACACTTTATCTCTCTCCAAGCTTCGATAAGTCTCCCCCACAATTTGCAGATTTTAAGGCTCGTAAATGTATATATATTAAGTTTTGGCAAATGTCCTATATTCACTTATTCCTTCTACAATTTCATAAGAACTTAAACTTCATCCAATATGAAAGGGAATTTCCTAACACTCACAATAAGGCCCGTATACACTAGGCGGCAAACTAAACGGCATCGCTCATTTTGACCCTTCCCGAGCGATATCATTTACTATATTGTCTAGTGTGTGCGCTGTAAACGACGACTGATGCGCGGGCCCACAGGTCATTAACGACACTCGGCGTCAGATGTGCATGCCATTCAATTTGGACTCATCGTCCAAAGCTGCGTGCACAGCCCGGCCGCGGCATGACGTCACTAGCGATATCGCACAGTATGTATGCCCACGACAGACGGCCAGGGCTGGTAGGGGGGACACACTAGGTGATGGAGCATATCGCCTAGTGTGTACGCACCTTTACTCTCCCGGTATGTCCAGGAGACTCACGGAATTTCCGGTAAAGAAGGCCGGCATCCCACCCACTTTCCTGGTGTAGTGGGCAGAGGGGGGGGGACTTATTGACACAAATTGTGTCATCATGGCCCCCTGCTGTGTGATGCTGTGACCCTGCACAACTAGGAGAGGACTGGTGATGGTGTTTGCAGGGATCTCCCAGAAGGGGGAATGTCCTAAATGTCAGCAAGCATGCTGTACATTTTTACCAGGACAGTCTACCTTTTTTCACCCAGTCTTTTTCTGCAATCAGGAATTTAAGGCATTAATACAATAATTGCAGATAGGTTTCCCATGCCGGTTTTATCTTACTTGGGATCTAAAGAACTAATGCGATGGATTTTATAAGAAGACTTCAGTGTTCTAGAATTCCATTGAAACAACGGTGACACTGGATTTGCAACTGTTTTTTTCTACAGCCTTGCAAGCTGTTGTCTTCTATTGACCACCATTTTAGGCTCCTGCAATGGGCTGGCATTACATCAGGCACCCACCCCTACGGGGGAAAAAGCAACCTTAATGATCACAATAAAATGTCAGCATCTTCAGTTCTGATAAGCACTCGTAAATATTTGCAGATTCTTTATTTAGGAAGGTGTGGCAGCATAGCAAAGATGGTGCCGATGAGCAGCTGATAGCGTGGGACTGGAGGGATCCGCCCACACAGAGAAGAAAAAGGGTGTGTGACCAACTACATGCTTCCTGTGGACCCAGTCAGACACTCCAGGTCGGGACTGCAATCAGAGCCCAGGGTGCCCGGTGGCCACTAGGGGCAAGGAAGCCTATGTTCTTACAGGGTGGCAGGGAGAGCCCTAAAACTCTAAGGGGGTGATTGAATTGTTTTTACACACCCAATCTCCCGTAAATTAATGGGCGATCCGGGGGGGCAGTGTGATGGACATGATGCATAAAGTGCCATTTGGGCACCCAAACGGGTCACTTTACAAACATGAATTCTCGCCAGCACAGGCGGGCGCACATTGAACAACTGAATTCCACCTAAGACAGTATTAAGAAGTTTATTTATTTATTACCAGTTATTTATTTAGCGCACACATATTCCGCAGCGCTTTACAGAGAATATTTGCCCATTCACATCAGTCCCTGCCCCAGTGGAGCTTACACTCTATACTCCCTATCACATGTACACGCACACACATTCACGCTAGGGTTAATTTTGTTAGGATCCAGTATACCCACCAGTATATTTTTTGGATTGTGGGAGGAAACCGGAGTACCCGGAAGAAATGCACGCATGCACAGGAAGAATATACAAACTCCACACAGGACCATGGTGGGAATAGAACCCATGACCTCAGTGCTGTGAGGCAGTAATGCTAACCATTACACCATCCGTACTGCCCAAGGAATTGCGGCAGCCAAGCCAAGTGAGGACGGAGTCTGGGGATATACCTGAAAGAAGCAGGCAAGACTTTTGAGACTCAGATTAGCTGCCCAGTACAGTGAGGGCCAAAGAAGCGGGATACTGCCCGGCCTGGGGGCTAGGCTTTGTTTTGTTTCATTTACGCTGACAACAGTAAAACATTATTTATATGAACCTGGAAATCTGCATGTGGACCCTTCTTAAGCACCTAGACCAGTGGTTTTCAAACTTTTTTGAATCACGGCGCCCTAGAATATCAGAATATTTTTCAGGGCACCCCTAGGCCAATAATTTCTTATTGAGAAATTTAGAAAGAAATATTACATTAAGTAGATTGCGTTTATATGTCATCCTTAGGGTCAGTTGTGAGGTGAGGGACAAGATTTGCTTCTGTTTGGCCACATATTTTATGACTGGCAGCCACCAGCACTGGTTTTGCCTATTACATTGACCATGAATAATTTGAATTGGTCCTGGACCACCAACCCAAGGCACCCCTGCAAGTGTCCTGAGGCACCTCAGGGAGCCACGGCACACAGTTTGGGAACCTCTGACCTAGACACTGCACCACTGACCAATCACAATCAATTGCCACAAAGGTTATAAATAGCTTTTCTATATAAAGCAACTTTAAATCTGATGGACTTCAGCGCGACTTGGTCACATTAATAGGCGCTCAAACACGCCTGGTGTTCCTATAGTGGTGATTTTATTCTACGACACCGACACTTACAGGACTGATATGCCTACTCAGTGCTACGGAGACACTAAACCAGGAATAACATTAGAAGCTGAACACTGCATGGTGTTATAGCTCAAGTTGCTGAGGAATTAACTATGGGGGTAATTCTGAGTTGATCGCAGCAGCAAATATGTTAGCAAATGGGCAAAACCATGTTCACTGCAGGTGGGGCAGATATAACATTTGCAGAGAGAGTTAGATTTGGGTGTGGTGTGTTCAAACTGAAATCTAACTTGCAGTGTAAAAATCAAGCAGCCAGCATTTACCCTGCACAGAAACAAAATAACCCACCCAAATCTAACTCTCTCTGCACATGTTATATCTGCCACACCTGCAGTGCACATGGTTTTGCCCAATTGCTAACAAACTTGCTGCTGCGATCAACTTGGAATTACCCCCAATGTTGTTGTCCAAAGAGAGTGCACTGGAGGTTTCCATAAGACAACACTCTGGGCGCAAAGTGGTTAATAAGCTGAAGTCTGTGTGGTATGCTTTTCTGTCCACCCCGCTCACTTCATAGCTATCTTCTTTTTAAGCCAGACAATGTTTGGCCCGTCCCAGGGATACAGGTTTCCTTCCTCCTTCAGCACCTGCCATAACATGATTGCCACAATCACTCCAGATGTTGCACAAACCTACATTTGAATTAACAGCTCATAGAACATAACTACAGCAGCTTCAGTCCTTTGAACACATTGCTAATTATGTATATAAAAAATAACTGTTCTGACACCCCCTGCTTAAAACCCAAAAGTCAGAAGGAATGTGAGGCCCCAATTTTCATGGTCTGCATTCATACAGAAGACCCAGCTTTTGCCCTTCAAGCCATCAGTTCATAAGCGCAAGTAATCCTCATCATGCCAGCCAAAGTAGCGCCATAGTAGAAAAAGCATAGGCCCCATGACCAAATTACAACTTCATTAATGGCTCACAGAGAAGGAAAGACTGCGGAAGTGACGTCATTGGATGTCACCATTTCTACATAGAAACATATACCGTATATACTCGAGTATAAGCCGACTTTTTCAGCACCTTTTTTTGTGCTGAAAAAGCCACTTCGGCTTATACTCGAGTCAGTTGTAGGAGGGACACGGAGGGCACAGCGCACGGCTCTCCTGTGTCCCTCCTGCGTCAGCGGTGTGTGTGTGTTAAAGGAAGTGCACGAACCGGCACTTCCTTTAACACACATACGCCGCTGCCGCCGGAGACGCAGGAGAGACACAGGAGAGCCGCGCGCTGTGCCCTCCGTGTCCCTCCTTCAGAAGACAGCGCGGGAGCGACGGGACAGCGTAGGAGCGACAGAGGGTAAGTAACAAACTGGCACTGTGGGGCATATCTGGCACATCTGGCACTGTGGGGCATATCTGGCAGCATGAGGGCACATCTGGCACTGTGGGGCACATCTGGCACTGTGGGGCATATCTGGCACTGTGGGGCATATCTGGCAGCATGAGGACATATCTGGCACTGTGGGGCATATCTAGCACTGTGGGGGCATATCTGGCACATCTGGCACTGTGGGGCACATCTGGCACTGTGGGGCATATCTGGCACATATGGCACTGTGGGGCATATCTGGCAGCATGAGGGCATATCTGGCACATCTGGCACTGTGGGGCACATCTGGCACTGTGGGGCACATCTGGCACATCTGGCACTGTGGGGCATATCTGGCAGCATGAGGGTATATCTGGCACATCTGGCACTGTGGGGCATATCTGGCAGCATGAGGACATATCTGGCACTGTGGGGCATATCTGGCAGCATGAGGGCATATCTGGCACTGTGGGGGCATATCTGGCAGCATGAGGGCATATCTGGCACTGTGGTGGCATATCTGGCAGTGTGAGGGCACATCTGGCAGTGTGAGAGCACATCTGGCACTGTGGGGCATATCTGGCAGCATGAGGGCATATCTGGCACTGTGGGGCATATCTGGCAGCATGAGGGCATATCTGGCACTGTGGGGGCATATCTGGCAGTGTGAGGGCACATCTGGCAGTGTGAGGGCACATCTGGCACTGTGGGGCATATCTGGCAGCATGAGGGCATATCTGGCACTGTGGAGGCATATCTGGCAGTGTGAGGGCACATCTGGCAGTGTGAGGGCACATCTGGCAGTGTGAGGGCACATCTGGCAGTGTGAGGGCACATCTGGCACTGTGGGGCATATCTGGCAGCATGAGGACATATCTGGCACTGTGGTGCATATCTGGCAGTGTGAGGGCATATCTGGCAGTGTGAGGGCATATCTGGCACTGACGGCTGTGTATGGCTAGAGCTGCATTTCCCACCCTAGGCTTATACTCGAGTCAATAAGTTTTCCCAAGTTTTTGTGGTAAAATTAGGTGCCTCGGCTTATATTCGGGTCGAATTATACTCGAGTATATACGGTACTTTTTTTTTTTTTTTGGCTATCTCTATCCATCAGACGTAATAGTGTTCCTATTAGTATTAAGGCAGGGCAGAGCGCTGTGGTACGGTATGGCATTTGTGCGTGTGACCGAAAAGGGTATATGACTGGTTAGGGAGGGGGCGCGGCCTCGTTGTCGGCATTCTTGAGGGCACAACCAGCACTTACAGACATGCTGGGCTGCCCCAAGCCTTCCCATCACTGTGAATGGATTCTGTGCGAGTACACAAGGCATCTATTCACCCGGTGGTGATCGGGAATGGCGACTTTTCCCACCCATGGGACACTTCGACTTGCCGATGGGGAAGGCTGTTTTAGCAGGGCGACGCATTTTGCCATTCTTAAATTGGGCAGGGTTGCGGCGCCCTGTTAAAACAGTCAAGTGTGAACACTGCACAACATTGAAACCACTGACAGGTATAGGGGTATATTCAATTAGTGGTGAATTTTCCGACAGTCGAAAATTCGGCACTGATTTTACCTCCGTGTATTCAATAGCGCCCATTTTTAAATCCATTTTCGGCCATGCCTTTCCGTTTCTTTTCTTTTTGTCGAATCAGCATGGACGAAAACGGACCCATAAACTGTCTTAAACACCAGCAAATTCACTGATCCACGTGGTTTTCGCCCGTGCGGATTTTTCGACCAGTCGAAAAAAACAGCATGGGCATTGAATAGGTCGAATGTAAATTCGACCTAGAAACGGGCGAAAAGTGCAGTTTTTTCGACTGGTCGAGAAAACAGCACTAATTGAATACCCCCCATAGTGAATAACATTGATTAATCAATTATCTCATTACAATAGCCCCTGTCTTGGGGTGAGATATATATTAGGCAGCAAGTGAACGCTCAGTTCTTGAAGGAGAGTTGAAAGCAGGAAAAATGGGCAAGCGTAAGAATCTCAGTGACTTTCAGAAAGGCCAAATTATGATGGCTATATGACCGGGTCGGTGCAGCTCAAAAACCTGATATGCAGTGGTTAGTACCTATCAAAAGTGATCTAAAGAGGGATAACCGGTGAACTGGCAACAAGGTCATGGGCTCACTGTGCATGGGTAGCGAAGGCTAGCTCATCTGGTCTAGTGTTCACGCTAGGCTGTTTTAACAGGGTGCCGCGCCCTGCCTGATTTTTTAAGGGTAAAATCCACCCTGCCCTTTCTGCGGCGCCCTGCTAAAACAGTCGTCCGCTTCCTGCCCTCCCAGCGTGTAAAGCATCCACGCCATGGGAGAGAGCTTTGGGGAAGCCCAACACCTCCGTAGTTGCTGGGCACGCCCCCAACAGTGACGCCGCTAACCGCCCACGCCCCAATGGGCATATACGCATCATACCTGGACCATGGAGCAGCGGAAGAAGGTGGCCTGGATGGCTGCGTACATGATTTACCAGAGGAAGAGATCGCACCAGGAAGCACTATGGGAAGAAGGCGAGCTGGTGGAGACAGTGTGATGCTCTGGGCAATGTTGGGTCCTATCATTCACGTGGATTTAACTGTGACACATACCACCTATCTAACCATTGCTGCAGACCAATTACACGCCTTCATAACAGCGTTATTATCCAATGGCAGTGGCCGCTTTCAGCAGGTCAATGTGCCCTGCCAAACTGTAAAGATTGTTCAGAAATGGTGTGAGGAACATGACAACATTTTAAAGCATTGATTTGGCCTCAATCTGATGAAGCCTCTGTGAGATGTGCTGGAAAAACAAGTCCGCGCTTTCTCTGATAACTGTAGATAGAATTAAACTAAAACAACCATCCCCCTGCACTATATTAAAAATATGATATGGCTGAAAGTCCAATAATTTCAACTCCAATACTTTACTTAATATACAGTTTAATAAAAAGTTTTCTTATTTAAACTTGACCGGTCTTAAATAATAAAAAAAGTACATACAATATATTTAATTCCACTATGGAGGTGGATCCAAACTTAATATGTGCACAAAGTAATATACTAATAATAAAAGTCAGTCTGTGGACTATAACTCACTTGTATAATCCATATAATTAGTATTGGTTTAGCTTGTCACCATAAGCATATTCAATTCCAACACGGATACTTTATATCATAGTTCCTTGATGATTTGACACTCGGCAATAAAAATGTTGCAATATAATACACTGCTCCACGTTGGAGCCTTACGTGCAGCTTCCACCACCAGTGTCAGCAAGGGAGGGTCCTGGTAACATACGAGGCGGTCTCTGGCTACGGGATCCGGCACTTTGCTGGCGCCTATTATTTAAGTTGTTCCCGACCTCTGAGCACTGAGTCCTGTCCTCCGTGTGCTGCATGCACACACCAATGTGCGGTCTCTCTCCTATCGGCTCCTATTCGGCTGGTGGTCAGCAAGTTGAGGATAAAAGCGGTGACAAGGCAGGGGTCCAATACTGCTGACGCGTTTCGCTCCTGTTACAGGTGCTTTATCCAAGAATCTTTGATAAAGCACCTGTAACAGGAGCGAAACGCGTCAGCAGTATTGGACCCCTGCCTTGTCACCGCTATTATCATCTTGCTGACCACCAGCCGAATAGGAGCCGATAGGAGAGAGACCGCACATTGGTGCGTGCATGCAGCACACGGAGGACAGGACTCAGTGCTCAGAGGTCGGGAACAACTTAAATAATAGGCGCCAGCAAAGTGCCGGATCCCGTAGCCAGAGACCGCCTCGTATGTTACCAGGACCCTCCCTTGCTGACACTGGTGGTGGAAGCTGCACGTAAGGCTCCAACGTGGAGCAGTGTATTATATTGCAACATTTTTATTGCCGAGTGTCAAATCATCAAGGAACTATGATATAAAGTATCCGTGTTGGAATTGAATATGCTTATGGTGACAAGCTAAACCAATACTAATTATATGGATTATACAAGTGAGTTATAGTCCACAGACTGACTTTTATTATTAGTATATTACTTTGTGCACATATTAAGTTTGGATCCACCTCAATAGTGGAATTAAATATATTGTATGTACTTTTTTATTATTTAAGACCGGTCAAGTTTAAATAAGAAAACTTTTTATTAAACTGTATATTAAGTAAAGTATTGGAGTTGAAATTATTGGACTTTCAGCTATGGGGGATGTCCAATTATCCCCGTTAAAACATCGGGTCCGAAAAACGTCCGTTTTCTGACGTTTTTCTGACTTTTTTCCGATGTTTCACCGATTTTTTTTCACAGGCTATCCAGATGGATCGCCTGTAAAAAACAAACAAACAAAAAAAAAACATTTCTCCCGAAAACACACAGGTTCAGTGAAACCTGTGTGTTTTTCGTGTGAAACAGCCCGCTGTTTCCGGGGATTCTGCTTCGCCTGCCGGAGGCAGATGAAACAAAATCCCCGATAAGCCGCGGCACGCGCCGGCTTATCGTGGGCTAATTAGATAGCCCCCGGCGGGACAATTGGCTTCGGTAAATTACTGGGGCTAATTGGATATCCCCCATATCGTATTTTTATTATAGCGCAGGGGGATGGTTGTTTTAGTTTAATGTATGCACCCGGGGATTCTGGTGCTTGATTTGACTTGTTAACCCCAAGTCAGAGCTTTCCTGCTGCTAAATAAACTACTTTAAAAATATGGTACTGAACCAATAGGATTAAAAAATAAGAATTTACTCACCGGTAATTCTATTTCTCGTAGTCCGTAGTGGATGCTGGGAACTCCGTAAGGACCATGGGGAATAGCGGGCTCCGAAGGAGGCTGGGCACTCTAGAAAGATCTTAGACTACCTGGTGTGCACTGGCTCCTCCCACTATGACCCTCCTCCAAGCCTCAGTTAGGTACTGTGCCCGGACGAGCGTACACAATAAGGAAGGATTTTGAATCCCGGGTAAGACTCATACCAGCCACACCAATCACACCGTACAACTCGTGATATGAAACACAGTTAACAGTATGAAACAATAGAGCCTCTCAACAGATGGCTCAACAATAACCCGATTTAGTTAACCATAACTATGTACAAGTATTGCAGATAAACCGCACTTGGGATGGGCGCCCAGCATCCACTACGGACTACGAGAAATAGAATTACCGGTGAGTAAATTCTTATTTTCTCTAACGTCCTAGTGGATGCTGGGAACTCCGTAAGGACCATGGGGATTATACCAAAGCTCCCAAACGGGCGGGAGAGTGCGGATGACTCTGCAGCACTGAATGAGAGAACTCCAGGTCCTCCTCAGCCAGGGTATCAAATTTGTAGAATTTTTGCAAACGTGTTTGCCCCTGACCAAGTAGCTGCTCGGCAAAGTTGTAAAGCCGAGACCTCTCGGGCAGTCGCCCAAGATGAGCCCACCTTCCTTGTGGAATGGGCATTGACAGATTTTGGCTGTGGCAGGCCTGCCACAGTATGTGCAAGCTGAATTGTACTACAAATCCAACGAGCAATAGTCTGCTTAGAAGCAGGAGCACCCAGCTTGTTAGGTGCATATAGGATAAACAGCGAGTCAGATTTTCTGACTCTAGCCGTTCTGGAAACATATATTTTCAGTGCCCTGACAACGTCTAGCAACTTGGAGTCCTCCAAGTCCCTAGTAGCCTAGGCACCACAATAGGCTGGTTCAGGTGAAACGCTGACACCACCTTTGGGAGAAACTGGGGACGAGTCCTCAATTCTGCCCTATCCATATGGAAAATCAAATAAGGGCTTTTACAAGACAAAGCCGCCAACTTTGATACTCGCCTGGCAGAAGCCAAGGCCAATAACATAACCACCTTCCACGTGAGATATTTCAGATCCACGGTTTTTAGTGGTTCAAACCAATGTGATTTTAAGAAACTCAACACCACGTTGAGATCCCAAGGTGCCACAGGAGGCACAAACGGGGGCTGACTCTGCAGCACTCCTTTTATAAATGTCTGAACTTCAGGTACTGAAGCTAGTTCTTTTTGAAAGAAAATCGACAGAGCCGAGATCTGTACCTTAATGGAACCCAATTTAAGGCCCATAGTCACTCCTGCTTGCAGGAAATGCAGAAATCGACCTAGTTGAAATTCCTCTGTTGGGGCCCTTTCGGCCTCACACCATGCAACATATTTTCGCCATATGCGGTGATAATGAGTTGCTGTAACCTCTTTCCTGGCTTTAGTAAGCGTAGGAATGACTTCCTCCGGAATGCCCTTTTCCTTCAGGATCCGGCGTTCAACCGCCATGCCGACAAACGCAGCTGCGGTAAGTCTTGGAACAGACAGGGCCCCTGCTGCCGCAGGTCCTGTCTGAGTGGCAGAGGCCATGGGTCCTCTGATATAAATTCTTGAAGTTCTGGGAACCAAGCTCTTCTTGGCCATCCACGAGTATCGTTCTTACTCCTCGCCTTCTTATTATTCTCAGTACCTTTGGTATGAGAGGCAGAGGGGAGAACACATAAACCGACTGGTACACCCACGGTGTTACCAGAGCGTCCATAGCTATCGCCTGAGGGTCCCTTGACCCGGTGCAATATCTTTTATAGCTTTTTGTTGAGGCGGGACGCCATCATGTCCACCTGTGGCCTTTCCCAATGGTGTACAATCCTATTGGAAGACTTCTGGAGGAAGTCCCCATTCTCCCGGGTGGAGGTCGTGTCTGTTGAGAAGATCTGCTTCCCAGTTGTCCACTCCGGGAATGAACACTGCTGACAGTGCTAACACATGATTTTCCGCCTATCGGAGAATCCTTGTGGCTTCTGCCATCGCCATCCTGCTTCTTGTGCCGCCCTGTTGGTTTACATGGGCGACTGCCGTGATGTTGTCTGATTGGATCAGTACCGGCTGGTTTTGAAGCAGAGGCCTTGCCGGCCTCAGGGCATTGTAAATGGCACTCAGGTCCAGAATATTTATGTGTAGGGAAATAACCTGACTTGACCAAAGTCCCTGGAAATTTCTTCCGTGTGTGACTGCCTCCCAGCCTCAAAGGCTGGAATCCATGGTCACTAGGACCTAGTCCTGTATGCCGAACCTGCGGCCCTCTTGAAGATGGGCACTCTGCAGCCACCACAGTAGAGATACCCTGGTCCTTGGAGACAGGGTTATCAGCCTATGCATCGGAAGATGCGATCCGGACCACTTGTCCAACAGGTCCCTCTGAAAAGTTCTTGTATGGAACCTGCCTAATGGGATTGCTTCGTAGGAAGCTACCATTTTTCCCAGGACTCGCGTGCAATGATGCACCGCTACCTATTTTGGCTTCAGGAGGTCTCTGACTAGAGATGACAACTCCTTGGCTTTCTCCTCCGGGAGAAACACTATTTCTGGTTTATGTCCAGAACCATCCCCAGGAACAGTAGACGTGTCATAGGAACCAGCTGTGACTTTGGACTGTTTAGAATCCAACCATGCTGTTGTAGCACTTTCCAAAATAGTGCTACCCCGACTACCAACTGCTCCTTGGACTTCGCCCTTATAACGAGATTGTCCAAGTACGGGATAATTACAACTCCCTTTTTTTTGAAGGAGTATCAACATTTCGGCCATTACCTTGATAAAACACCCTCGGTGCCATGTACAGTCCAAACGGCAGTGTCTGGACTTGGTAATGGTAATCCTGTACCACAAATCTGAGGTACTCCTGGCGAGGATGGTAAATGGGGACATGCAGGTAAGCACCCTTGATGTCCCAGGATACCATGTAATCCCCCTCGTCCAGGCTTGGAATAACCGCCCTGAGCGATTCCATCTTGAACTTGAATTTTTGTGTTCAAGGATTTTAAATATAAAATGGGTCACACCGAACCATGCGGTTTCGGTACCCCAACCCGTGTGGAATAGTAACCCCGTCCTTGTTGAAGTAGGGGCACCTTGAGTATTACCTGCTGGGAATACCGCTTATTAATTGCCTCTAGCACAGCCTCCCTGCCTGAGGGAGTTGTCAGCAAGGCATATTTTAGGAAACGGCTGGGGGGAGACATCTCGAATTCCAGCTTGTACCCCTGAAATACTACTTGAAAGAAACAGGGATCCACCTGTGAGCGAGCCCACTAATTGCTGAAATTTTTGAGACGGCCCCCCACCGTACCTGGCTACACCTGTGGAGCACCCGCGTCATGGTGTGGCCTCACAGGAGGCGGGGGAAGAATCTTGATTCTGGGAACAGGCTGACTGGTGCAGCTTTTTTCCCCTCTACCCTTGTCTCTGTACAGAAAGGAAGCGCCATTTGACCCGCTTGCTTTTCTGAAGCCGAAAGGACTGTACCTTTGTCTGTGAGGAAACCTGAGGTAAAATTATTTCTTCCCAGCAGTTGCTGTGGATACGAGGTCCCAGAGACCATCCCCAAATAATTCCTCACCCTTATAAGGCTCTCTATGCGCTTTTTAAGTCAGCATCACCTGTCCAGTGACAGGTCTCTAATACCCTCCTGACAGAATGGACATTACATTTATTTTGGATGCCAGCCGGCAAAATATCCCTCTGTGCATCCCCCATATATAAGACGACGTCTTTAATATGTTTTTATGTTTGCCAACTAGTATCCCTGTTTGACAGGGTCACCGACCACGCTGCAGCAGCACTATCTGCAGGTCTCAGTCTAGTACCT
Organism: Pseudophryne corroboree; assembly: GCF_028390025.1. Taxonomy (NCBI): domain Eukaryota; kingdom Metazoa; phylum Chordata; class Amphibia; order Anura; family Myobatrachidae; genus Pseudophryne; species Pseudophryne corroboree. The sequence goes on along the minus strand of NC_086452.1, from coordinate 433,354,760 downwards.
GAGTGTGTAAATACAGACTTCAGGATAGCCTCCTGTTTTTTATCAACAGGTACCTATTAAAGTGGCCGTATCCTAAGACGGCAGTGCCACCTTTTTTGACAAACGTGTGAGCGCCTTATCCACCCTAGGGGATATCTCCCAGCATAACTTATCCACCTGGCGGGAAAGGGTACGCCATCAGTAACTTTTTATAAATTACCAGTTTCTTAACGGGGGAACCCACGCTTTCACACACTTCATTTATTCATCTGATGGGGGAACAAAACACTGCCTGTTTTTTCTCCCCAAACCTAAAACCCATTTTTAGAGGTGCTTGGGTTAAAGTCAGAAATGTATAACACATTTTTTATTGCCGGGATCACGTCACGGATGTTCCTAGTGGATTGTGTATATGTCTCCACCTTGTCGACACTGGAGTCAGACTCCGTGTCGACCTCTGTGTCTGCCATCTGAGAGAGCGGGCGTTTTTGAGCCCCTGGTGGCCTTTGAGACGCCTGGGCAGGCGCGGGCTGCGAAGCCGGCTGTCCCACAGCTGTTACGTCATCCATCCTTTTATGTAAGGAGTTGACACTGTCGGTTAATACCTTTCACCTATCCATCCACTCTGGTGTCGGCCCCACAGGGGGCGACATCACATATATCGGCCTCTGTTCTGTCACCATATAAGCCTCCTCATTCAACATGTCGACACAGCCGTACCGACACACCGCAGACACACAGGGAATGCTCTAAACGAGGACAGGACCCACAAAAGCCCTTTGGGGGGACAGAGTAAGAGTATGCCAGCACACACCAGAGCGCTATATATATACAGGGACTAACTGAGTTATGTCCCTAATAGCTTTTATATAATATACTGTATACAGTGCCAATTTTAATGCCCCCCCTCTCTTTTCCCTCTTACTGTGCAGGGAAGAGCCAGGGAGCTTCCCTCCAGCCGAGCTGTGAGGGAAAAATGGCGCCAGTGTGCTGAGGAGATAGGCTCCGCCCCTTTTTCGCGGCCTATTCTCCCGTTTTTTATGGAATTCTGGCAGGGGTATTTACCTCATATATAGCCCCTGGGGCCATATATTGAGGTATTTTAGCCAGCCAAGGTGTTTTTATTGCTGCCTCAGGGCGCCCCCCCCAGCGCCCTGCACCCTCAGTGACCGGAGTGTGAAGTGTGTGAGAGGAGCAATGGCGCACAGCTGCAGTGCTGTGCGCTACCTTGGTGAAGACAGAGTCTTCATGCCGCCGATTTTCCAGACCATCTTCTTGCTTCTGGCTCTGTAAGGGGGACGGCGGCGCGGCTCCGGGACCGAACATCAAGGCTGGGCCTGCGGTCGATCCCTCTGGAGCTAATGGTGTCCAGTAGCCTAAGAAGCCCAATCCGGCTGCAAGCAGGCGAGTTCGCTTCTTCTCCCCTTAGTCCCTCGCTGCAGTGAGCCTGTTGCCAGCAGGTCTCACTGAAAATAACAATTCTAAGACTATAACTTTCTAAGAGCTCAGGAGAGCCCCTAGTGTGCATCCAACCTCGGCCGGGCACGAAATCTAACTGAGGCTTGGAGGAGGGTCATAGTGGGAGGAGCCAGTGCACACCAGGTAGTCTAAGATCTTTCTAGAGTGCCCAGCCTCCTTCGGAGCCCGCTATTCCCCATGGTCCTTACGGAGTTCCCAGCATCCACTAGGACGTTAGAGAAACACAGTACGATTTTTTATATAGCGCCAGTTATATTTCTACTTTTTTTAACTGTAGATAGAATGTCAAATGTGTAGCACAACCAAGTAAATAGGGAATACACAACTAAAGCAGGGATATGCACTGTGTATTCTGGTCAGAAGGCAGCACCTGAATGGCACCATTTGCTTCAAACCCATAGGTGGAAAAATACCCAAAATTCAAGCATGTAGATACCATTAGGTAGGTGTCCAGGGTGGTAGTGGTTAAGCGATGCCTTACAAACACTGAAGAGGTGGCCTACCGTCTCTCACCCGTTTGATTCTAATTCCCCCATGTAGAGCGCAGGCTGCTGACATAAAGCAGGATCTGCCGGGAGCTTCTTAAATATGAAGCAGTTTGCTGCCACATCTCCATGTCCGAGTTACGCTGGGAGTGTGGTATTTGGCACCGCTGTACTTCTGTCGGGGCTCCCACAAGCACTGGCAGCATTAATAAACCATTTCACACTGTGGCACTGACCTCCCAGCATTCTGCACCACTTTGGGGTTGCCCAAAGACTTTACACACATACCAGAAGGGGTCATCAGTCCATTTGGCAGGAGGGGCCATACTCAATTCCCTGACTAAACCTGCCTGTGTGCGCCCAGCTTACCTTAAAATGACACACACTACAGCAAGCAATCATTTGAGGTCTGACTGGATTAGCAATGCATAGAACATGAAGTCTGTCAGCAATTCAGCCAAATCTTAAAGAGACTTTAGAAAACATTCAGACAAAAGCTTAGGAGTTAATCAGCCAACTTCTTCTGATTTCCTCACAATTTTCATGAGATGCCATTTACAATAAAATGAATCCTTTAGTTTAGACCCACCCTATTAATTTACCAGCGGCTGTGTCCTCGGACGCAGCTGTACTGGTTCCAGCAGCGTAATTTCACCAGACATCTTGAGTAACCGGAGGGTTATTTAGATGTCCGATGTCCACGCAGAGGGATCCGTTTCTGCATCCTTGGACGTCTATTTACGCAAAACACCTCCTGCGACTATTGCATATATACCCAGCGGCTATACTAATAGCATCCACTCCTGCATCAGAACCATAGTCCAGCGTTTCTGGACACTCCAACTTTGCAACCACTTCAGAATAGTGATCACCTATATAGAACACACCACAGTACAAACATATATTACTATAAAATGCCATATACTGGTGATTTTATGCCAGCTCCTGTACCGAATGCATAATCAATAACCAGAAAGAACATTAACCCTCTCTGTATAAAAAGACACAATACAGAAGTGGCATAAAAATTGGGCCGCTTTATTATTTAAATAAAAATAGTATGGCGGCGGAAGAAAGAACGGCCATCTGACCAGTGAAACTACTTGATTTAATGCAAGTCCGCTTTTATCAAATGTTTGCATGGTCCGAACAGCAATGGTAGAGGAGTGAGGGGTCTCCAACCCAGTAACACACACAATTGCTACCGGCAGGGTGGCTCCGCCAACCCCTGTAGGATAAATTAGCCTACTCAGTGTATTGAGAGGGAGCGCATCTCAGCAGTGCCGCCAACCAGTCATAATGCAGACAAACTTGACATAAAAGTGGACAGAGCAAAATTCTGAAAACAAATAAGCGGAAATACAGCGATCTACCTACTATAAACTAACAAGACACCCCCTAAGCTCCACCCCCTTGCAGCTATAGGACAATTAAAATTTTCACCACACATGAATTACAAAATGGTGATCACAATGTTAAAATGTCATTTAGTACACTGCCTGTAACAACCTTAGGGTTTAAGGGCTATCAGGCTTACAGCAGTCCTCTGTAATTCTAATACTGGAAGGAACAAAAATCACAGCATACTTTTTTTTTTTTCCTTGCAAACCTTGTTCAGTGTGATCACTAATGTTTACGGTGTGTGTTCTCGATATAAACCCCTAATCTGAGCGGTACGCAAACTTCAGTTATTGAATACTGAAACACACCTATGCAGTTATACCTGTAACCAGTACTTTTAAAACCCAAAACACTAAGGTCACACACTCTACGTCATAAATGGATAATTATATAATATATTCCAGTAGTTTCAGCAACACTTTACTATTACAACAATATACGACAGCCGTCAAATTAACTGCATCCCCAATATAGGGTACAATTTACAGATGGACATAAGGATATTTGCATTTTGTACATTTATTTATTACCAGTTATTTATACAGTGCACACACATTCCGCGGCGCTTTACAGAGAATATTTGGCCATTCACATCAGTCCTTGCCCCAGTGGAGCTTACAATCTATATTCCCTACCACATGTACACACACACACACACACACACACACACACACACACGATAGAATTAATTTTGTTGGGAGTCAGTTAACTTACCAGTATATTTTTGGATTATCAGAGGAAGCCGGAGCACCCAGAGGAAACCCACGCAAGCACAGCGAGCATATACAAACTCCACACCGTTAGGTGCTGGGAATCGAACCCCTTGACCTTACTGCTGTTAAATGTAGGCCCGATTTCAAGCACTAAGCTTCATGTGATTGACATCTGCATGATGTAGTCAGACATAGCTAACCATAATATAGCGGCAAAAACAGCGGACATATTTAGCCTACATCCACTACTCAACCCTATATGGAACTCCAAATCACCCCTATCTGCAGCATACGATCATGGAATTATTTAACAGTCACAAATAACTACTATAATAAACTGGGTACAGAGTAAAAATATTAACTGCAGCTTATATCCTTCTGACTGGAGTGCAGGAACATCAAAATACAAGGTAACTGATCTGAAAAACTGGTCCTATATCAATAACTGAAGCTAGATTAGTTGCATCAAAAAATCTGCGTTCAATGTGGATTTACACAAATAGCTTTAGAGCACAATGTAAATGTTTACTAATGACTATGGGGGTAATTAAAATCTGATCGCTGCTGTGCGTTTTCGCACAGCAGGCGATCGGATCTGAACTTCGCATGCGTCAGAGCCGCACTGCACCGGTGCGTCACACAACAGCAACAGGCATCGGCGCTTAGCGACTGGATGGTGCGAAAAATCCAAATGCACGGGCATTCGCAAGGCGATTGACAGGAAGAGGCCGCTTGTGGGTGGCAACTGACCGTTTTTTAGGAGAGTCCGGAAAAAACGCAGGCGGGACCAAGCGTTTGAAGGGAGGGTGTCTGACGTCAGCTCCGGCCCCGATCAGCACGATTCAATCGCACTGGATAAGTCAGTCCCGGGCTGATCAGAAACTGCACAAATTGATCTTTGTGCAGCTTTGCACAGTGCTTTTCCCCTCCCCCTGTAGGCGGCGACTATCTGATCGCAGGACAGCAAAAAAACGCAGCCCAGCAATCAGATCTTAATTAGGCCCTGTATTGTATAGTGTCCTTTTTATACCACACTGACAGCACTGAGAATTCTCAAGGCCCAGTGTCTCTTCCTCATTGAAGTTACAAACTAATATTATGACCCTGGGAGGCTGGGACGCAGGGAGAGATGTAACCTGTCGAAGGAGCCCAAAAAAAGGATTTGAAATGGGGTGAAAGCATGTTTACTTGCATCAGTATTACACAGCCGGTAACCTACTCCCCTGTCCCATATCTACACATAATACCTAATGATCTTATCAATTATAATAGCTAATGATCTTATCAGTTATAATAGCTAATGGTCTTATCAGTTATAATCAAGCGTGCTATAAACCTGTGTTCTATAGTACAGCACACACCCTGTCAAAGGTACAAAACTGCTTCCTCTTTAAAATACCCTCACTTACCATCACTGCACAAAAGCAATTAAAACATACAGATGTGTCCACTATTACCTTTCTGAAAAAAGTATCATGGCCTGCCGTTCATGGCACGAGATAAGCTTTCCTCTTAAGATATACACGGCAAGCCATGTGTATCTCCTCTGAAATATAGTGCAGTACCACTTTTCAGACAGCAGGTGGCATTTTCAGAAACTGAGCAAGCAGAAAGTCTGATAAAGAGATTCTAGAGGGAGTAGTTCAGACCTGATTCTAGCAGCATTTTATTTGCAAATGGGCAAAACCATGGGGGTCATTCCGAAATGATCGCACGCTAGGTTGTTTTGCAGCGGTGCGATCAGGTCGAAACTGCACATGCGTATGCACCTCAATGCGCATGTGCGTCGTACGGGTACAAAGCGGATCATTGCTGAGCAATGGATTTAACGAAGAATCGATTCGCACAGCAGATCGCAAGGAGATTGACAGGAAGAGGGCATTTGTGGGTGGCAACTGAACGCTTTCTGGGAGTGTTTGGAAAAACGCAGGCGTGTCCAAGCGTTTGCAGGGCAGGTGTCTGACGTCAATTCCGGACACGAACAGGCTAAAGTGTTTGCCCCGAATTTACATCAGACACCCACCCTACAAACGCATGGACACACCTGCGTTTTTCCAAACACTCCCAGAAAATGGTCAGTTGACATCCACAAATGTTTTCTTCCAGTCAATCTCCTTGCGATTGTCTGTGTGAATGGATTCTTCATTAAATCCATTGCTCAGCAACGATCCACTTTGTACCTGTGCGACGCACCTGCGTATTGCGGGGCACACACATGCGCAGTTATGTCCTGATCGCAGCTCAGCAAAACAACCTAGCGTGCAATCAGGCCTGCATGACCCCCATGGTTTTGCCCATCTGCTAACAAAATTGCAGCTATGGGGGGGTCATTCCGAGTTGATCGTAGCCCTGCAAAATTTTGCAGGGCTACGATCAGGAACAGAGACATGCGGGGGGATGCACAGCACAGGGCCAGTCCGCCCCGCAGGTCAGTTACGCCCCCCCCCCCTGCAGAAGTGCAAAAGTATTGCACAGCGGCGATGCTTTTGTACTTCAGGAGTAGCTCCCGGCCAGCGCAGCTTTAGCGTGCTGGCCAGGAGCTACTCATTACTACACGGCCCGCAGCGGCTGGTCAGCAGCAGCGATCGGGTCAGAATGACCCCCATGAGCCCTATGTGCAGGGCAATTTATCCATCATGCACACGGGAATATCAGCTGCAGCAGCTAATTGTGAAGTATTAATATGTTTCCAATACATCTCTCATACTAACTTCCAACATGTACCTGGCTCAATGTTGCCTATATGTTTAAAAAAATATTTTTCCTTGTGATTGATAATGTGCTAATGAAGAGTTCATACAAACTCCACACAGAGATTCAATATAGAAATTATGATACTAACTAAAAGGCACTATTGATACTTGTCATTTTTTGCAATTGTTTGGTGGTTAAGGTGTGAGTAGAGAGAATTTTTGGTATTTCAATACCGCATATATTTCACTGGGATCCGGTCTGAAGATCGACAGTGTCTGCTATACAAGTGGGTGCTGCGTCTGTCTGCCACAAATCGGTCCAGCGCTGAGGCTGTGTTGCCATAATAAGTCACTGGGTGCTCTGTCTGCCATACAAGTGGGTGCTGTGCCTGTCTGCCACAAATCAGTCCAGTGCTGGGGCTGGCTGTGCCCCATAATAAGTCATTCAGGGCTCTGTCTGCCATACAAGCGGGTGAAGAAACATGAGACCCGGGGCCTGAGCAGCCATAAGGCTGCAGCCTGGATGGCTGATTCCTGGGGGGGGGGGGGGGGGGGGCAGCACCGGTCCAATAGACGCTTATGCTCTACCTACTACTGGAAGCTGCAGATTCAATGCAGACAGCATGGAAGACGGCCCTTTAAAAATGGCAGCTGCCTTCTAGGAGACAGATGCTAGAGGTATTACTAGACCATTACCCAGCGTTACCCAGAATGAGCATGTAACCCCCTGGCACTGAGCATGTAACCCCCTGGCACTAAACATGTAACCCCTATGGCAACAAGCATATGTAACCCCTGGCAACGAGCATATAACCCCTGGCAACGAGCATGTGACCGGGTCCAACTTCCGGTCAGCAGAATCATGGATGCTGGTGGCTTCTCCTCCCACCTCTAGCCACCAACAGCACCGTGGGCAGCAACATGGACATCTGTATGTGCAGGGCAATTTATCCATCAGGCACACAGGAATATTAGCAGCGGCAGCTAATTGTGTAGTATTAATATATCTCCAATACATCTCTCATATTACAGTAACTTCCATATAGGTACCTGGCTCTCTCATCCCAGCAGCTGGGCAAACTTCACACAGATATTTGATATGGAAATTATGATACTAATTAAAAGGCACTATTGATACTTGTCATTTTTTGCAATTGTTTGGTGGTTAAGGTGTGAGTATAGAGAAGCCAATTCTCTCAAAGTATTGTAACGAGGTAATACACCTCTGAGAGATTTTTGGGTATTTCAATACCGCATACTGCATATTTCACTATAATAATACATTGGATTACTGTATCAAAAAGTTTATGATTACAATTTTTACATGTCGCCATGTCGCTTTGCGAGATGATCTTTTTTAATTGTGAATATTAAAAGTTATATTTTATTAATCATTTTTGACAAGTGTGCCCCAGGACAGACTTATAGTCTCCTTTTGTCTTTACCTCCTATGTAAAGATTTTCCATTTATACAGTTTATTGTACTATTTTTTCTGGGAGCACCACCAACCAAGTGCCAGGAGTATTTGACCCTTTACAGTGCATGTGCTACTTTGTGAGTAAGAGACTGAACAAAAGTCTCAATACAACATCAATTAGCATTAACATAAGGCAAGGGGAGGGCAAATGGAAACCTAATTATCTGTCTGTCTTGGGACGGTGCATTGGGCCTGATGAACTAAGCTTAAAGTTTATTGAACTATTTTTTCTGGGCGCACCACCAACCAAGTGCCAGGAGTAATTGACCCTTTATTGCCTTTATGTTGGTTTTTTGAATTTCTAACTAATCATAGTGTGAACCAAACACAGGTCCTGTGCGGTTTTAAAAACCTCTCTTTTTACCTGTCTAATTAATATGCATGTGACCTGAGCATTGTGTCGCAATAAAGAACACTACAAATACACCATTGTACACTCATTATAATGTGTGGAGTTTGTATATTCTCCCCGTACTTGAGTGGGCTTCCTCCGGGTACTCCGGTTTCCTCCCACAATCCCAAAATATAGTGATAGGTTAATTGGTTTCTAACAAAATTAACCCTTGTGCAAATGTGTGTGTGTACATGTGGTAGGTAATATAGAGTGTAAGCTCCACGGGTCTGGGACTCAGGGTCGACAGCACAAAGGTCGACACACTTTAGGTCGACACCAATTGGTCGACACACATTAGGTCGACAGGGTCAAAAGGTCGACAGGGTCAAAAGGTCGACAAGAACAAGGTCGACATGGAAAAAGGTCGACATGAGTTTTTTATGTTTTTTTGGTGTCGTTTTCTTCGTAGAGTGACCGGGAACCCGAATTAGTGCACCGCGTCCCCTCGCTTCGCTCGCCATGCTTCGGGCATGGTGCCTTCGCTCCGCTACCGCTTCGCTCGGCACACTTTACCGTTCCAATCGTAGTCCACGTGGATCGTTAAGTATGAAAAGGTTCAAAAAAAGAAAAAAATCGTGAAAAACTCATGTCGACCTTTTTCCACGTCGACCTTGTTCCTGTCGACCTTTGACCCTGTCGACCTTTTGACCCTGTCGACCTAATGTGTGTCGACCAATTGGCGTCGACCTAAAGTGTGTCGACCTTTGTGCTGTCGACCTGGAGTCCGGATACCAGCTCCACTGGGGCAGGGACTGAAAGGCTGAATATTCTCTGTAAAGCGCTGTGGAATATGTGTGCACTATATAAATTACTGGTAATAATGTAAGACACATACACCTAGACGTCAGGTGAGCACAGATATCACCACCCCTGAAACTACATAATACTACCATGAGCCTGGACAGCTCATATACCGGCTGCTCCCAAATTAGGAAACAACTACTCACAGCAGCAAATGGTCGACATGGAAATGGTTAAAACACACATATGGTCAACACAAGGTTTTGGGAATGTTTTCATATTTTTTTACTTTTTCCATCCTTGTCTATCCATGTCACAAATCATAACCTTTAGTATCCTTGTAGTGAGCAAAGCATTTAATGCACGTCTGAGCACCAAGCATTGGGGGTCATTCTAAGTTGATCACTCGCTGGCCAATTGTAGCAGCCGTGCAAATGCTATGCCGCCGCCCACTGGGGAGTGTATTTTAGCTTAGCAGAAGTGCGAACGCATGTGCAGCTGAGCTCTGCAAAAACAGTTTGTGCAGTTTCTGAGTAGCTCTAAACCTACTCAGTGCTTGCGATCACTTCAGCCTATTCGTGTCCAGATTTGACATCACACATCCACCCAGCGAATGCCCGGCCACGCCTGCATTTTTTCAGACACGCCTGCGTTTTTCCAAACATTCCCTGAAAACGGTCAGTTGACACTCAGAAACGCCCCCTTCCTGTCAATCTTCTAGCGGGCCCCAGTGTGAAGGAAAACTTTGCTAGAATCTGTGCAAAACCACAAAGGGCTATGTACCCGTACGTCGCGCATGCGCATTGCGGGACATATGCATGCACAGAAATGCAGATTTTAAGCCTGATCGCTGTGCTGCGAACAACGACAGCTAGCGATCAACTTGGAATGACCCCCTTTATGCAGCTCTGTGTGTTCTCCCCTCCCCCAACAGAATGACATCAGGCACAGTGCACACAGCTCAAGCAAGTCCCATCCCCCACGCTGCCCGATCACAGCAGTGGCAGCTCTGTGTGATAGCAATTACTTTACACAGTCACAGTGCACACAAAATAACTAATATTTTTTAAATGGACGAATGGGAAAGAATTATGCTGCGCTATGTAAGAAACTGTAAATAAATAGTTATGATGCTATATTTCTTAAACTGGAACCAGACTTCAACAGTGATTATGTGGCTGATAGGTACTGTATATCCCAAGTACATAGATGTTCAGTTGTCGCAATGGTGCAGCGATTAAGATCCTGCATGCAGGATAAATCTAGTCAGATCGCCTCTCAGGGCCAGTGTTCACTGGCCCTGACAGATCGCTCAGCACACATCGTTGACACATTGTTGTGCAGCGCTGTGTGCTGAGCAATCTTGCTGAGTGATCTAGCATCGCTCAGATCGCTCAGCACAGTCACCCCATGTGTACTGTGTAGGCCCTTTTATACAGTAGATGCTGTGATGCCCACTCCCTACTCTCCTCTAAGGAATGGCACAGGCTCCCCTCACAGCCAAGAGTGCATTTCCTGAGCATTTTACATTATTTGACCAGTTATGAAGGAAATTTAATCAATTATATTTTTAAATACCATATTTGTTTATTGCAAGGAACAAGAAATGTATAAAAAAAACTTTTGATATTGTAGCTGCATAGACTAAAGTTAGAAGCTGAAAACACTTAAATTGGAATTGAATTATTCATTTCAAATCCCAGGCCATCCCCCAGACAGGATATATGCTATCTATACTCTCCAAGGAATCTACTACAAAGGCCTCACACACTGAGATTTTCACACCTACTGTACACAATTAGGTATTGGACTCTAATGCTATGGCATGATTGCTACTTTCCTGTGTTCAATTGGCCACTCACTGTAGTCTGTAAACAGATCTTTATTAATATGGGGTAATATGCTCTTTATTGTACAGCTCCTTTATGGAGAATGTTTTTTAGCTTGTGTTTTGCTGTGTGGCTGCTAACATTACAATAAACTATAGTCAGATGGAGAGAGAAAGTGAGACAGTCATGTGAGAGAGATAAAGTCTAGGAGAAAGAAAATTAGAGGGTGGTAGACAATGAGAGACAGAGTTAGGGGAGTGCAATAGAGTCAGGAGGAGAGAGCGACAAAGTCATGGGACAGAGACACAGAGAGATAGTTTAGGGGAAAGAGATAGAGTCAAGAAGAGAGCAATAGAGTTAGAGGGAGAAAGACAAAGTTTGATAGAGAGACAAAGTGAAAGAGTCATGTGAGATAGATAGTCAGAGGGAGAGAGATAAAGTCTAGGATAAAGAAAATTAGAGGGTGGTAGACACTGAGAGAGTCAGGGGGTGAGCGATAGAGTCGGGAGGAGTGAGCGACAAATTCAGGGGTCAGAGACACAGAGAGATAGTTAAAGGGAGAGAGATAGAGTCAAGGAGAGAGAGAGTGATAGAGTTAGAGGGAGAGAGACAAAGTTTGATGGAGAGACAAAGTGAGACAGAGTCATGTGAGAGAGATTGTCAGAGGGAGAGAGATAAAGTCTAGGAGAAAGAAAATCAAAGGGTGGGAGACACTGAGAGACAGAGTTAGGGGAAGAGCGAAAGAGTTAGGAGGAGGGAGTGACAAATTCAGGGGACAGAGACATAGAGAGAAAGTTAAGGGGAGAGAGATAGAGTCAAGGAGAGAGAGTGATAGAGTAATAGGGAGAGAGACAAAGTTTGATGGAGATAAAGAGTCAAATGAGAAATAGTCAGGGAGAGAGAGATAAAGTCTAGAAGAAAGTAAATCAGAGGGTGGGAGACACTGAGAGACAGAGTCTGGGGGAGAGCGATAGAGTCAGGAGGAGATAGCTACAAATTCAGGGGACAGAGACACAGATAGTTAAGGGGAGAGAGATAGAGTAAAGGAGAGAGAGTGATAGAGTTAGAGGGAGAGATATAGTCAGATGGAGAGAGACACTGAGACAGAGTCATGTGAGAGAGACAGAGTCAGAGGGAAGGCGATAAAGTCTAGGAGAAAGAAAATCAGAGGGTGGGAGACACAGAGACAGAGTTAGGGGGAGAGCGATAGAGTCAGGAGTAGAGAGTGACAGTCAGGGGACAGACACAGAGAGATAATTAAGGGGAGAGAGATAGAGTTAGAGGGAGAGAGAAAGTCAGATGGAGAGAGAAAGTGAGACAGAGTCATGTGAGAGAGATAGTCAGGGGAGAGAGATAAAGTCTACTTGAAAGACAAAATCAGAGGTTGGGAGGTACAGAGACAGTCAGGGGGAGAGCGATAGAGTCAGGAGGAGAGAGCGACAAAGTCATGGGACAGAGAGACAGTAAAGAGGAGAGAGAAAGAGTCAAGGAGAGAGAGTTAGATGGAGAGAGACAAAGTGAGACAGAGTCATGTGAGAGAGATAAAGTCAGAGGGAGAGAGATAAAGTCTAGGAAAAAGAAAATTAGAGGGTGGTAGACACTGAGAGACAGAGTCAGGGGCAGAGCGATAGAGTCAGGAGGAGAGATCAAAAAAATTCAGGGGACAGAGATAGTTAAAGGGAGAGAGATAGAGTCAAGGAGAGAGAGCAACAGAGTTAGAGGGAGAGAGACAAAGTTTGATGGAGAGACAAAGTGAGATAGTCATGTGAGAGAGATAGTCAGAGGGTGAGAGACAGAGTCAGGGGGAGAGCGATAAAGTTAGGAGAAGAGAGTGACAAATTCAGGGGACAGAGACATAGAGAGATAGTTAAGGGGAGAGGGAGAGAGTCAAGGAGAGATAGTGATAGAGTTATAGGGAGAGAGACAAACTTTGATGGAGATAGTCCGGGAGAGAGATAAAGTCTAGGAGAAAGAAAATGAGAGGGTGGGAGACACTGAGAGACAGAGTCAGGGGGAGAGCGATAGAGTCAGAAGGAGATAGCAACAAATTCAGGGGACAGAGACACAGAGAAAGTGAAGTGGAGAGATAGATTAAAGAAGAGAGAGCGATAGAGTTAGAGGGAGAGAGACAGTCAGATGGCGAGAGACACTGAGACAGTCATGTGAGAGAGAGTCATGGGGAAGGAGATAAAGTCTAGGAGAAAGAAAATCAGAGGGTGGGAGACACAGAGACAGCAGATCGCAAGGAGATTGACAGGAAGAGGGCATTTGTGGGTGGCAACTGAACATTTTCTGGGAGTGTTTGGAAAAACGCAGGCATGTCCAAGCGTTTGCAGGGCAGGTGTCTGACGTCAATTCCGGACACGAACAGCCTAAAGTGATTGCCCTGAATTTACGTCAGACACCCACCCTGCAAATGCATGGACACACCTGCGTTTTACCAAACACTCCCAGAAAACGTTCAGTTGACATCCACAAAAGTTTTCTTCCAGTCAATCTCCTTGCAATTGTCTGTGCGAATGGATTCTTCATTAAATCTATTGCTCAGCAACGATCCACATTGTACCCGTGCGACGCGCCTGCGTATTGCGGTACACACGCACGCGCAGTTATGACCTGATCGCAGCGCAGCGAAAAAACCTAGCGTGCGATCAGGTCTGCATGACCCCCATGGTTTTGCCCATCTGCTAACAAAATTGCGGCTATGGGGGGGTCATTCTAAGTTGATCGTAGCCCTGCAAAATTTTGCAGGGCTACGATCAGGAACAGAGACATGTATGGGGATGCCCAGCACAGGGCTAGTCCGCCCTGCAGGTCAGTTCCGCCCCCCTTTCCCCCGCAGAAGTACAAAAGCATTGCACAGCGGCAATGCTTTTGTACTTCAGGAGTAGCTCCCGGCCAGCGCAGCTTTAGCGTGCTGGCCGGGAGCTAATCATCGCTACACGCCCCGCAGCGGCTGGTCAGCAGCAGCGATCGGGTCAGAATGACCCCCATGAACCATATGTGCAGGCCAATTTATCCATCATGCACACGGGAATATCAGCTGTAGCAGCTAATTGTGAAGTATTAATATTTTTCCAATACATCTCTCATACTAACTTCCAACATGTACCTGGCTCAATGTTGCCTATATGTTTGAAAAAATCTTTTCCCTTATGATTGATAATGTGCTGATGAAGAGTTCATACAAACTCCACACAGAGATTCGATATGGAAATTATGATACTAACTAAAAGGCACTATTGATACTTGTCATTTTTGCAATTGTTTGGTGGTTAAGGTGTGAGTAGAGAGAATTTTTGGTATTTCAATACCGCATATATTTCACTGGGATCCGGTCTGAAGATCGACAGTGTCTGCTATACAAGTGGGTGCTGCATCTGTCTGCCACAAATCGGTCCAGTGCTAAGGCTGTGTTGCCATAATAAGTAACTGGGTGCTCTGTCTGCCATACAAGTGGGTGCTGTGCCTGTCTGCCACAAATCAGTTCAGTGCTTGGGCTGTGCTGCCTTAACAAGTAACCGGGTGCTCTGTCTGCCATACAAGTGGGTGCTGTGCCTGTCTGCCACAAATCAGTTCAGTGCTTGGGCTGTGCTCCATAATAAGTCACTGGGTGCTCTGCCTGCCATACAAGTAGGTGAAGAAACATGAGACCCAGGGCCTGATCAGCCATAAGGCTGCAGCCTGGATGGCTGAGTCCTGGGGCTGGGGGGGGGGGGGGGGGGGGCGCAGCAGCGGCACAATAGATGCTTAGGATCTACCTACTACTGGAAGCTGCAGATTCCATGCAGACACCATGGAAGACAGCCCTTCTAGGAGACAGATGCCAGGGGTATTACTAGACCAGAGGTTCTCAAACTCGGTCCTCAGGACCCCACACAGTGCATGTTTTGCAGGTAACCCAGCAGGTGCACAGGTGTATTAATTACTCACCGACACATTTTACAAAGTCCACAGGTGGAGCTAATTATTTCACTTGTGATTCTGTGAGGAGACCTGCAAAACATGCACCGTGTGGGGTACTGAGGACCGAGTTTGAGAACCTGTGTACTAGACCATTACCCAGCGCTACCCAGAATGAGCATGTAACCTCCTGGTACTAAGCATGTAACCCCTATGGCAACAAGCATATGTAACCCCTGGCAACGAGCATGTAACCCCTGGCAACGAGCAAGTGACCGGGTCCGACTTCCGGTCAGCAGAATCACAGATGCCAGTGGCTTCTCCTCCCACCTCTAGCCACCAACAGCACCGTGGACAGCAACATGGACATCCATATGTGCAGGGCAATTTATCCATCAGGCACACGGGAGTATCAGCAGCGGCAGCTAATTGTGAAGTATTAATATATCTCCAATACATGTGGGAGTGCCAGTAGTGTCTTCGGTGCAGAGGTGCAGGTGGTGTAATCAGTGCAGGAGTGCTGGCAGTATCCCCAGCGCAGGGGTGCCAGCAGTGTCAGCAGTCAGGGGTGCCGGCAGTGTGGGAGTGCCGGAAGTGTCCTAGGTGCAAAAGTGCCGGCAGTGTCGGCAGTGCAGGAGGTGTCCTCAGCGCAGGAGTGCTGGCAGCATCCCCAGTGCAGGGGTGCCGGCAGTGTCGGCAGTGTGGGCAGTGCCGGCAGTGTCCTCAGCGCAGGGGTGCTGGTGACTTACTTACCTGCTGCAACGTTTTCAGCCTGTTCGGTCCTGGCTCTAACGTCAAACACCCGTCCTGGACACGCCTGCGTTTCTCTCAACACGCATGCGTTTTTCTTACCACTCTCCAAAAACGGCTGCAAATGGTGAGTTGATGCCCAGGTACCCCCTCCGCCTGTCAATCTTCATGCAATCGTTGCAGCGATTGCTTTTTTCGGTTCCAGCGCCGTTTCCCGGCGACGCCCGGGCGTGCGCATAGCGGCCGTCGCGCATGTGCAGTAGGGACCCGATTGCAGCTGTGCAAACGACGACACGCTGCGATTGGGTCATAATAACCCCCTAAGTACAGAACTACTTAGAAACTGCACAACATTTTTTACCATAATAGGCCTGCACAAGTGATCAAAGCCTTGCTATGGGAAAAAAAAACAACCCCCATAGGCGGAGGTTAGTTGGTCGCACGGGCTGCAAAAAGCAGCTTCGTCTGATCAACTCATAATGAGGCCCTTTATTTGGACATATTTTATCATTGCAAAATCTTATAATATGTTCTTTTACTCTATAACACTAAGGTTTTTATTAACGTATTATTTAATTTCACTTTAGACTTCATTCACCTCTGTGCTTTGAGCAACATACTGTATAGTAAGCAGGGACGTGCCCACCGCACTACACTGATAGTAACATCCCCCAGCCAGGATAAAATCTGTACCCCCCAAGGAGTCTACTTCAAAGGCCTCTCACACTGAGATTTTCACACCTACACAATTAGCAATTAAACTTTAAAGCTGGCCATACTGATTACAGTGTCTATTTAACAGCAATGTTAGTGCAAAGCTATGTTACGTGATGCACTGGCCACCCAGTGGTGAAACTATGAATTGTCACGGCACAATATGACGGCACCAAAACACAAGGAATATATGTCATGCCAAATTTACGACCATGGCACTGTTTTCAGAAAGGTAATAGTGGACACATCTGTACTAAAAAGGCATTATCTTTCCCAGTCTTTATAACGCCATCCAATTTGGCCCTGTGTTTTTAACAGGTGTTAAAAAGAGGGAGCCCTGTAATCTAAACCTTATATGGTACAGAATACAGCAAGAAAAAGCCAAACAGTGTTATATTAATAAATAAATTCATATTTAATGACATTATCCACTTTTCCATCCGTTTACTGCTTCTCACTCCCTGAACTAGATTAATATGGAATAGCGGTGTTAGAATTGCGTAGCATCCGGAAGGGAAAAGACATAATACTTTCAAGCCTATAAATACATGAAAAAAAAATATTTGGAAGCAAATCCTTTAATTTTTTTTTTCTATTTTACAGTATTCCATTCAAATTCAGGACATTGCGACAAAGGAAAGAAGAAGAAAACAGAAGCTAACATCTGTTGGATTCTTTTACATAGAGTACAACTTGGGATTTTTTTTTTTTTCTGAAAGCTGCTTAACTAACGTACTTCTCAAAACGGGAAGAGTTTGCGTTCCGCTCTCCGTCCGATATGCCAGCCACCACGCTGCCAGGCAATACTTTGCAGAAAAACCTCAAGAATATAAATGACTTTATGTTCTTCTCTTAATTCAGTGTCCAATGAATTGTGCATTAATCACCAAGATATACTGAAATTTCAGCTCACTATATAATTTTTAGTCTCTAATTACTAGAAGCATTGACACTGAAGAAACATTGCAAAAATAGTACTGTATGTAACCCCCCAAAAAAACGTATCAGAGCAAGAAGATTGGTTCAGCTTATGAACACAAAATGAGCCATAAGTGCTACATAGAGGTAGCGTGCCAATAAACTAACCTAAATCTGTGCACTCTTCTGAAGACCTAGAAAACCAATCCCTTGAAGGTACAGCAAAATCTCAGTAATTTAAGATTATTACAAAAGACCAAAGGGCAAGACAGGCTTTTTAGAACCCTCATCTCGACACTTAACGTTCTTCATGAAGGGGGTTAAATGAGTTTCTACAGCGCAAGTACTTAAAGTAGCTTGTACCATAAACAAAATCTATGGCACTGCTTGACAGCCCCTAATATATTTCAACCATATTTAAGTAAAACTATAAAAGTTTAAGTATATAGAGTGGTGCATTCACGCCCAGAAAATATAATTAAATACCGGATATGAATGAACAGACAAAGACACCTGGACTTCTAGAACTATACCTGCAAATAACAGGTGACTGTGCATTTAAATTAATATATATATATATATATATATATATATATATATATATACAGGATGAGTATCCCTTATCCAAAATGCGTGGGACAAGAGGTATTTTGGATATGGGATTTTTCCGTATTTTGGAATAATTGCATACCATAATGAGATATCATGGTGATGGGACCTAAATCTAAGCACAGAATGCATTTATGTAACATATACACCTTATACACGCAGTCTGAAGGTCATTTTAGACAATATTTTTTATAACTTTGTGCATTAAACAAAGTGTGTCTACATTCACACAATTCATTGTTTCATTTACACCTTATACACACAGCCTAAAGGTCATTTAATACAATATTTTTAATAACTTTGTGTATTAAACAAAGTTTGTGTACATTGAGCCATCAAAAAACAAAGGTTTCACTATCTCACTCTCACTCAAAAAAGTCTGTATTTCGGAATATTCCGTATTTCGGAATATATGGATATGGGATACTCAACCTGTATATATATATATATATATATATACACACACACACACATACACACACACACACATATATCATTTTCCATTGTGCCTCTCTTAAAACATACAGATATTAATATAATATTGCTGTACATATTGAATTATACATGACATGATAAAATGCAGTAGCCAATATCATTTAGAAATTATAACAAGTGTAAACGCTGATGGATTGAAATTATTTAATATATACTTTGTCTTAATATATGTGTATTATTGCAGAAAATATAAAGAATACTATGAATGTTGCAAAAGCACTGCACTTTATTTTTAATTTTTTATTTAAAAAAAAAAAAAATAGTTTGAAGGGTATTATGGAAACATCACATTTATCCGGATTCATTAAATTTAATATAAAAAAACAAAAAACATTCAAATCTCAAGTGAGCTATATTTTTTTTTTTTTTTACATTTTTTATTGTTTCACAAACCCCTAAAAATATAAATACTGAGCAGTTAGAAAGTAGATTTGTAGATACAGAATTTAAAAAAAAAAATCTAAATAACAAATCTGACAATTTCAGTAGTTAAAAATGCCAAAAACACAAACCACAAGGTATTTAAAAAAAAACAAGAATAAAAGGCATAATGTCTTAACAAAACAAATTATTAGATAATTTGTCAGTAATTTTATATAGCATACGTGAGTTACACTGTGGATTCCCATCATACTGAAGACGACATAGCTGTACAACTTATGTTCTATACCTCTATTTTGTGCCTTGCAAAATAAGTTAAGCAATGTGGCAAGTGTAGTCCTTTCACCTGAACACCAAATTATTATTTTTTTATTTTTTTTTACAAAAAGAATCAACTTTGAATTGCTTGAGTGCTCTGATTTATCTAATTCATTTGGTCTGAACAGCGAAAATCCATCTTTAATAAATCCATGAATCTGTGCTCAGAATTCTGCACCTTTGGTTTCACAACAAAGACCAGCATTTGTAATAGTCCATTTCTGCATAAGTGAACTTGTAGGCTTGCTAACCCAGAGCCGGCAGCCAGCCTGTACTTGACAACAGCTCAGTAGAAGCTGTGTTTGATCTCCACTGCACTCCTTAATCTAGGTTGTCAAGGTTCACTTGTTGAAGGCTGTTTACTTATTCTCCCCCCCCCCACCCCACCACTCCCCAACAAAAAAAAAGATTTTTTTTCTCTCTCTCTCTCTCTCCCTCAGACAATGACTAATCCGGAGACTACAGAAAGAAAAGAGAATGCTTCAACAGCAATATATTAAACACACAATACTTCTCCTTTGTGATTTACTTGGCATCTTGTACAATTTAGGGAACTGAGTTTTTGCCAAAAAAATTAATTAAAAAATTCACATTTAAAAAAAAAAGCAACAGATATATGGTGCTACATTTAAAGACATATTATTTATATATATATATATATATATATATATATATTCCAGAAGATGCAGCACTCGTGATACAGATAGCAGTGTTGTACTGCTATCTGTATCACGAGTGCCGCATCTTCTGGAATCTACATAGCTACTTGGCATATGCTGGCAGCGGATCAAGTTACCCTACGGTTATGGGAGTGCCGGACCTCTACCATTGTGTATATATATATATATATATATATATATATATATATATATATATATATATATATATATATATATATATATATATATGTATGGATAGATGGATAGAGAGATAGATATAGTACATATGGGCTATGAATACATACCTGGATGAGGTTTGTTTGACTTGATTTCAAAATCTTGATGTTTGATTATATTTTCCCTTCCATCATTTACAACCGAAGCCTGAAGAAAAAAGAAAAAAAATACAGTATCACTCGTCACATAGAAACTGATAAGTCTTCTTCCACAATTGTGCATGTAATAAGACAGGACCAGATGTCATACCTAATACGAAAGGTAAAGAACAACCCATCTGCATTTTACACATCTGACATATTAAACCCAAACTACAACAGTACTATATGTAAACTAAGCCAGACAACAACACACAATTTACCTGTATAAAGTAACTTAAGTTATTTGTGTATGTAAATATTAAAAAAAATACAGAAATAAAGCAACCCACAACTATTTCATATATGCATGACAAAAAGTAAACCTACAAGATTTACATAATTTGAATAAGGAGTATAATAATTTTTATTTAGTACAAAGCTCATTTTATTATCTTCTTTTAAGAGATATTTTTGGAAATAAACTGGTTTTGGGCATCCGTATTAGAGATAAAAAAAAGGATCATCATGTCAGATGGTTCAAAGCCTCAGCGTTTATAATTTATAATCATCTTACAGATGGTATTTGCAGAAAAAGACTTGGAAATTATTATACCAGCAATTACAAGGGAAGGAAGGCTGTCAACTTCCACTGGCATTTGGAATAAACTTTGCACAGGATTTTTTTTTTTTTAAATATATTTTATTTTAGGCAATAATTTATTTGCTTATCCACTCTTCCCCCCCCCCCTTAGATTTTTATTCTGCAATGTGTTCAGAAAACCTGTCTGATCTCGCCTTAACATGCAGATAAATGAATGAATGGATACAATGTATCAGAGCAAAAGCATGGTTTTATTTCTCATGTAATACTAAACTCTGCAGAATTGAAATATTTGTTTATACATAAGTGTCATATCATTTTGCCATAGTCGCACACCATAATAACATTAATTAATAATCAGACGTAGGAACAGGAATTAGACTGGTAAAGACAGGTAGGGCTAGAAGCCTACTCGAGTGGCCGAAAGGGATAACATAAGTTTCCAAAATTGTGTGACTTCGAGTAAGGGTATCTTTGCACTAAATTGGATCAAGTGATTTAAATAATGATTGAACAATCTTGGTGACTGCCTATTCCTGGAACGTTATCCAGCATTAGGGACCAGCTTAGTAATTCTTACAATGACAATCATACTGTACTCCAGAAAATATCACACATGCATCTAGCCCCCCGCAAGCACTTAGCGATGGAAGGGAGATTGTCCATTTGGGATCATCTTTTCTTTTAACTTTACTACTAATGACAAAATCCGTGGGATAAAATGAACCACAAGCCAAGCAAGAAACTACTGTACATGTTCACAGATTTGACAATGGAAGCAAAATGAGGTTCCCCATTCCCTGCATCACCTGCAATAGTACCCAGGTAGGATGTATCTGGATGAGCCAGCGGATAGGTCCCAGATATACATCTGCAGGGGTAGTATACTTCACTAACTGAAGTGCTTGGAAATCCTGAATAATCCAGTGAGTGTGTAAACTGCATGGGCACACGGCACCTGTTGTTATATAGCTGCAGAAGACACCAGCGGAAAGTTTTAGTGAGGGTCACTGTGTTGCAGGGTGACAACAGATGTAAGGCACTTATGTGGGGCAGCTGGTTGCACCAACACTCAGCAACAGGTACTAGGAAGTGTAGGGACCAGCATATACAGTATATGGGAAACTACCGGCATACCACACTTTCATAGCAAACTTGCTGGAATTACAGTTTTAAAATACTGCAAACCTAGGTTACCACTACAAGAATACTCTGAGAACCAGAAGGTAGCAGAACTAGGGTACTTACAGAGTATCTGGCTGCACCATACTCCAGAAACTGGTACTTGGAAGTGCAGGGCTCAGCATATAAATGGACAGCAACAGGGAGAGACCTTCCATAACAAAGTTACTGGAGTTATACATAGTTTTCTAATACTGCTAGGTTACCACCTCATTTGCAGATACTCTAAGGACACAGGGGTATCACAACAAGAATACTTGCATGGCAGCTGACTCCAGCAACAGGTACGTAGGAGTACAAGGACCAGTATACAGATGTGCAGCTACTGGCAGAGCACTTCCATAGCAAAGTTACAGGAGTTACAAAATGTTTTAGAATACCGTCCTAATAAATTAACACTTCATGTGTAGAATACTCTAAGGACCAGTAGGGGGGGGCAGAACTTGGGTACTTTAGGGGCAGCGGGCTGTACTTTACCCCAGTAACAGGTACATGTAGGTGCAGTGACAGATGTGCAGCTACTGGCAGAGCACTTCCACAGAAAAGTTACAGGAGTTACAAAATGCTTTATAATACCGTCCTACTAAAATACCACTTCATGTGCAGAATACTCAAAGTTCCCAGGGGTAACAGAACTAGGGTGCTTTAGGGGCAGCTGGCTGCACCATACTCCAGTAACAGGTACCTAGGCATGCAGGGACCAGCACAGATGTGCAGCTACTGGCAGATGGCTTCCATACATCGTATAATAGTTTATAATACAAGGTTACCACTTCATTTGCAGAATGCTGCAAGGAGCAGGGGGCAACAAATGGAGCAGGGCGCTGATCCACCACCAGGGCAAGTGGGAGCATCTCCAAGCAGCAGGAACAAAGTTGCAGAACATCCAGCAGCTGGTACAGGACGTGGAGTGGGAAGTGGGGGGGTCATGTACTAAACTTTCGCCTACTTAAGTGGAGCAAACTAGTTGCAGAAGCCTCCAGCATCACAGTAGCCATGGAGACCAGTCACCATGGAGGCACAAAAGTACTTTGGAGGGACAGTAAGGCTGGCAGTGCCCGGGGCAGAGGGGGGCTGGGAGGCAAATAAAGGAAAAAAGAGAAGTTTGCAGAAGAAAAGTGAGTAAATGCAAATAAGGAAATATGAGGGGGAGTAACACACAGAGTCCCGGGCTGGGAAGTACAACACTCACCCGCAGTGGCGGCGGCAGCGCTCTCCCGGCGCATGGGGCAGCGGGTGTTGTGCATTTATTATTCCTGCGCTGTAAATGCAACACATGCGATCCCGGGCAGCGAGTGCGGCGGCCGCACACACACAATAAATAACAATAGATCCCTCCGCCCGGGCTCTGTGTGCTGCTGCTGCTGCTGCCGGCTGCAGGACGCACACACTGGCTGCGGCTCCCTTCTGTGCGCTCAGATGGCCGGGGCGCACCGGGGACCCCACTCTCTCCCAGGACGCAGCTGGCGGCTCCTCTCCCCGCTGTGCCGGTCTGTGTCCTCTCCCCGTCCTCCTGTCTCCTCTCCCGGCTGCCTTCTCTCCCCTCAGCTCGCAGGCACTATTTTCTCTCTCTCCCCCCCTTCTCCTTCTTCCACTTTGCGAGTGGTGCCCACGCTGCTGGCCCCGGCGGATGGAGCTGTTGTTGTTTTTTGCAGTGGTGAGTCCCTGACGTCACATCCACCTGCTGGGTAAACAAGAGACAGGGGCAGCAGAGGGAGAGGGAATAGGCACACACAAAAAAGAGAGAAGGAGGCTGGAGAAGAGGGGGGGAAAGAAGAAGAGAGGAGGGGGTGTGGGAGGGTGGTTTTTTGGCCAGGAGAATAGGAGGTAAGGGGGAGTGCTGGTGCCCAGAACGTGGGCTGTGCTCCACAGTGGCACACATGGTAAGGTGTTGGCACTAAGGGGGCAACTACTGTTCCTTGGGTACCTCCACTGGCCCAGTGGCGCGGGCACCTTAGGGTGCTGTAGAGCCCCGGCTGCTGCAGAACCTCACTGTCCCGCGCACCTGCCGCTTGGGATCTTTATTACTGCATTGTGAGCCTTTTCATTGATTGACAGCTGTGCTTTGCAAGAGGTTCTGCAGCAGCCGGCAACTTTGCAGCATCAGGCTGACCGCAGGTCCAGTCCCATTAGGTTGCAATTTAGGCAGCCTGTTCTCTTCACAGTTGTATCTTTGTTACTATGTTGACTTATTTTGCACCCACATCTTGTTACATTAACTCTGGGTGTGTTGGAGGTGACACTTTTTGGCTGGCTACCCTCACAAATCTCAGTCCAAGGTCTGGGCGTAGAGAGCAATGGAGAAGGGGAGGGAAGGGGGGGGTTGCAGGAGAGGTGTTAGTGACATTGGGAGAAAGCAGCCCTCCTCCTCCCCCCCCCCCCTCTGTTCCCTGTTTTTACTTCATTCCCCCTTTTTTTTCTTTCAAGTTGCCAATAAAAAAAAAAGATGCAGAGTTCAGGAGGTGAAAGTTCATTCATGGGACAACACCCCTCCGGCCCCCTCTCTGGATTTTGCAGTGAGAGGCAGCTGAAGCCCAAGGGAATCCCTTGTCATCCCCCCTGAGCTCATTGCGGGGACCCCTGGCCTCTCCTTATGTCTCTTTTTTACTTTTTTTCTTCTTTCTCTCTTGTTTAAGGTTTCTGCTCCTGAGAGATTAGCGTAACCCATTAAATACAGCGAGCGGATCACAGCCTGGCTGCGCAGAAAGTCCCATCGCATGGAGATTTGTGAGACCCCATCACATGCTGTTATATCTATATACAAACAGAACATCGGGTCACAATGTATTACCGTGCAGACACTGGCCTGTACGTGGGATGGATCTCCTATACAGTGCAGGCTACTTGCATTGTGTAGTGTAGTACGAGCACAAGAGAGTGCCTGTGAGATATGTACATTTCATGTATTACACTGTATGACTTCTATATAGAACTGTGTGTCTCATTACAGGTTGAGGATCCCTTATCCAAAATGCTTGGGACCAGAGGTATTTTGGATATCGGATTTTTCTGTATTTTGGAATAATTGCATACCATAATGAGATATCATGGCAATGGGACCTAAATCTAAGCACAGAATGCATTTATGTTACATATACACCTTATACACATAGCCTGAAGGTCATTTTAGCCAATATTTTTTATAACTTTGTGCATTAAACAAAGTGTATCTACATTCACACAATTCATTTATGTTTAATATACACCTTATATACACAGTCTGAAGGTCATTTAATACAATATTTTTAATAACTGTGTGTATTAAACAAAGTTTGTATACATTGAGCCATCAGAAAACAAAAGTTTCACTATCTCACTCTCGCTCAAAAAAGTCAGTATTTCGGAATATTCCGTATTTCGGATATTTGGATATGGGATACTCAACCTGTACTAGTTACTGCACTGCCAGGTGTTCCTGTACACCTGTTATTACCTGGGACCACTTGTTACATTTATAACCTGGTACCTATTATACACACATAATAGTTATTATAACTCTTTAGTCATATTAATAATTGGATCATGTGTTCTCTACTCTTAGCTTGTAAAGGCATCTGGGCAGGGCAGGTTTACTGATGTCTCATGTCCATGTATGTAACATGCTTCTTTAACGATCCCGTCCATGTACTGCAATACATTGTATGTCGGCGCTGTACAAATAATGGCTAATAATATAGCACCAGCATAGACTGTTGATTCATTTGCTCCCTGTCCCAGCAGAGCTTGCAATCTAATTCCTCTATCACTTTCGGGGTGAACACACCCAGGGCCAGTTAGTGAGAAGCCAGTGAACTTACTCCCATGGTCCAAAAACTTTTTTTTGGACCATGGGAGGAAACTGGACTACACAGGAAAACCACGCAGACACAGGGAAAACATACAAACTCCATTTGTTTACATATGCGTGTTATTACGCAACATGCTTCGCCAGTACACTCCTAGAAAACAGCGATTTCATTATCTGGTGGTATCCACCTATGTTTGTTAGTATTGCCCAATAAGAGCGGATAAGTGGTGACTTCTATTTAATTATACTGTGTTTATTGTGCAGTCACAGTTATTTATGAGAAGTAAATCGGTTCCATTAATTGCATTTTATTAATGTATTTTTCTTATGAGGAATTCTGTCCAGCACATTGTGATACTGAAAGGTTGAATAAATGATTTGACCTATTTATATAATCCTGTGTGTGCTTCTGTATATTGGAGGCAGGGTCGGACTGGCCCACAGGGGTACCAGGGAAACCACCGGCAGGCCCCACTGCCTGAGGGCCCACTCCTTCCTCTAGGGATCAGGTTCCAGACTGTGCACTTGTATTATACATGGTAGATATGTTGCATTACACTGCACTAAACTATTGTGTATTTCAAGCCTGTGTGGAGTCTGTGTCCCCTCCTTTGTAGGCTGGCTACACCTCGAAGTATGGGCCCCTATAACTGCATTCCCCCCGGTGGGCCCTTCATGCCCCAGTCCGACACTGATTGGAGGTGCGCTGGTATGTACTGAGGCTGCTCTCCAAAAAGTGTCACAGTAATGTAAAATAATTGTGTCCGTACACTTCTTACACCGTTTCTCCTGTTTCCTCACTGTAGCCGTCAGGGTGCCATCCTGTATGGGAAATGGTTAATTGCTTCCTTTTTCTACCAGGGCTGAAAAGTAAGATCTGTCCGGAAGGGACTAGGCATCCCCTGGGCCCTGTTTATTCTGGGAGATTACAAGCAGAGCTGCCCCCTGCATGTCCAGAGAGAGAGACTCGGCTGAAGAGCTCACAGTAGCTATAGGTGTACAGCGAGACTACGTATTAACTCCTTGCTTCCCAATGCTCCTTCTCAGCATCAAGTAATGCGTTACAGAGAGAGTTACAATTTGCTCTAGAATGCTGTGTAGTGCAGGGATGTACGTACACTTTACTGACTGCTTTTTCCTCCTCCCCCTTATTCAGCGTTCAATTCAATGCCATGTTCTGTGGTTGCGCACGTATCAGCCGTTTACGGTAGGCTGTACATTGCAAGTTTTCCTGTGCAACGGGATTTAAGGCAAAACTTGTCACATTGGGGGTCATTCCGACCCGATCGCACACTGCACTTCTTCGCAGCCGTGCGATCGGGTCGGAACTGCGCATGCGCGGCGGCCGCATTGCGCAGACGTGTCGTCGCCGGGCAGCGACGCCGCTTACGAAGAAAGCGGTCGCAGCGGCGACCGCAAGAAGATTGACAGGAGGAAGGCGTTCTTGGGCGTCAACTGACCGTTTTCCGGGAGATGTTCGGCGAACGCAGGCGTTTGGAGGGCGGATGTCTGACGTCAATTCCGGGACCTGCATCGCTGAAATCATCGCACCAGGTAAGTATGTCTAGGGCTAGTATTTGTTTTACACAAAACTTTTTTAGCATAGCAGAGCTGCACAAGCGATCGCAGCCCTGCTATGCTAAAATACACTCCCCTCCGTAAGCGGCGTCAAGTTGATCGCACGAGCATCAAAAAGTTGCTATGTGCTATCAACTCGGAATGACCCCCATTGATGGCTGCGATGTGCTATTCCGTAACAGCCCATCGCAGCCTTCTCACTGAGTAGAATCTCCCCCTTAGTGTCTTATTGGATGCGTCCCGTATTAACGTGAACGTGATGTTGGTTACACATCTACAGGCAATAGATAAGTAGACAAATATATCTAAACTTTTGGTTGTATGGTCCTGCCAGGTGTACATAGGGAAAGAAGAGAACGGAGGGCAACAAGATCATTGCAGTTTAAGTATTCTATGTAAACTATGATAGGAGCTGAGACTTTATGGGGGAAATTTAAATGTTTGAAAAGTCGGTTGGGTGTCTGTTTTTTCCTATCTAATAGACAGGAAAAAACAGACACCCAACCGACTTTTCAAACATTTGAATCTCCCCCTATGAGAGAAATGGGAAACATTCCCAGAAGAGCTAGCAATCGATGGAGCCTCAATGCTCTCCTATTGTGTACACAGTTATGTTATATTGTACTTGAACTGGAATTCCATTACAAATGTAAAGATGTTGGGGATGGGAAGCATTGCCTCTGGCTTAGGTGGAGCTGAAAGAGGTTGTCCTTGCATTGTGGTAACCATGGGCTTGATTCACTCCTTATCGCTGCTGTGCGTTTTCGTACAGCGGGCGATCGGGTCCTAACTGCGCATGCGTATGCACCACAATGCGCACACGCGTCGGACAACAACAACGGGCATCGCCGGTCAGCGACAGGATGGAGCGAAAATTCAGATCGCACGGGTGTTCGCAAGGTGATTGACAGGAGGAAGCGTTTGTGGGTGGTAACTGACTGTTTACTGGGATTGTCAGGGAAAATGCAGGTGTGCCTAAGCGGTTTCAGGGAGGGTATCTGACGTCGGCTCCCGCCCCGATCAGCCTCTTCTGATCGCACTGTAGGAGTAAGTCCTGGGCTGCGCAGAGACTGCACACACGGGATTTTTGCAGCTCGGCGTACATATGCGATCGCACACTTGCACAGCAAGTATACACTCCCCCTGGGGGCGGCGACTATCCGAACGCAGGACAGCAAAGTTAGCAGCCCAGTGATCATGTCTGAATTACCCCCCATGTTACTTCATTATCTAGCACCCCTTTATGTAGCAAATGAGCGACATCTCTTCCCTGACAGCTTCTAGACACTACCAAGTGGAGGAAGAGTGGGGACACCTCATTGAAGACCGCACTTGATGGGTGTCTACTCCTCAAAGAAATAATATATGGTGCTAACTTGTGGTACTCCGAACTGTTTTAGAACTACTATTTCCAGTCCGTTACAGCTGGTCAGTCGATCTTCCTTTTAAAGTCCCTTTTTTTTTTTTTTTTAAACTAAATTGCTATAAAGAGTGGGGGGTATTTATTAAAACCAGTGCAAAAATTACAAGTATGCAACAAAAGCATTCTAGAACCCAGAGCACTAACTAGTATGACTATAACTCCTTTTCCTAGCACCATTTAGAGCATAAATCTCTGGTTGCTAATGGCTACGACAAGTGTTAGCTGTGCATGGAATTTCATAAATCCCCCCCTTGTAGTAGTAACAGTAATCTATAGGTGAGCATGTCATTTTCCTAGCACTATTTAGAGCATAAATATCTGGTTGCTATTGGTTACGGCAAGTATTAGCTGTGCACGGAATTTCATAAATGCCCCCCTTTGTATTAGTGACCGTAAGCAATAGGTGAGTATGGCTTCCTATATGTTTTATGTTTTTTTCATTCCTAAAGAACTAGATGTTTGTTTTGGGGGTTTTAATGCTAATTTTAGCTTTACATTTTTCAGTGTCCATTTATCATCATGCTTCATTAACACCCCAACCCTCTCATCAGTCACTAGCCATTTATTTTGCCAGCCTGACTAATATAATGTTGCAGCGTATGGCTCTTATGTGGGGTTTTTATGCCTCTTATTCCGTTATTTGTGGCTGATTTCTTTGTTGTTTTTCAGCAAACACTTTCTAAGAGAATGCTTAATGAAAATGTCATCAATCCACTGCGCTGCTTGGTAGATTTAAATGACTGCTCATTGATGCTGCGAAAGAAGTGAGTGTCCATTTGGTATACATTAGCAAGGAATTTAACTGCAGCCTGACATATTGTTCATTTTCAACACTGTCACGTTGTGTTCTCGCAGAGCACATTTTAATTTCTTGATCAGTAATCAGGCAGAAGTTTCTTTTTAGCATATTAAAGTGTTATCTGTCGCTCGTGTGTGGAAGAGAAGGGACAGGTCGCCATCTACTGATGAAAGCGTGCATAGCACATGCTGGTTTATGTTTATTTAAGGACAGATTTCACCCTTTCCTGAGAAAATAGTTTTATTTTTATTTTTTTAAGGTGAAAAGGAAGGATTTCTACTCATCGGTCAAATATACTTTGTTTATATTTCTGTAGGACTGGACGGCAGCAAATTTAGTTGCACTAAAAATTATAAAGAATTAGTTTAACAGAATGAAAACTTGGTTAAAATTGTAAAAAAAAAATGTATTCTGTATAAATTGATTTTTTTTTTTTATTAATTGCCAATTTTCTTGTTTTTTTTGTGTGTCTAATATACAAATATAGTAAATCCCAACAAACTTGTGTTACTCAGGATGACTGGGCTGTTCAGGCTTGTGGGTCCAGAAAATCCAACACAGATCCTGGCTTCTGCATACCTACAAAACGAGGGCAACACGCCTCCATTTTGTAGAATGGCCCCCCTCCTCCCCAAAACAGCCAAAGTGTGTCAATCCTACAGCGGCTTGGGGGCACTGCTAGCGACAATAAACTGCATGTGCGCAGTCCACCCATCCGCAGTTGTATGTAAACCATTGGGTTTTGCTTACTACTCTGAACCAGGCCCTGTATCAGGAGAATTTATCGGAGGGGGTTGGTGGACCGTATTACAAGTAAAACATCAAAAAAGATAGAACTTGTGGTTTAGTCTTTTTTGCAGAGTTGTTTATATTCAACAAAACAAAGATCGTTCTATGTCTAATAAATGTTGTATTAAGACGCGCATGGGATGGGTCAGCTAGCCAGGAGGCAGCCATTTTGTGGGTGGCTTCAAAAAGTTTGTTCCTGTGCAATGCCACTATAACCCCTAACTTCATACGTGAATTTTATCTCTGGGTTACACAGATGTCCGATGATGGCCACGCGGTTGATCTGATGCTACGTCCAACAGATCACAGAAGCTGGCAGTGGGCGTCTGTTAACTGAAGCTGCCACCTGCGACTTTTGCATATTATAGCACAAAGAAGACGCAGCGGCTGTAGCTAAAGTGTCCACCTTTAAATCAGCCCCTTTGTTCAAAATTACAATAAATAATAAATAAATAAAAATATATATATATTTATGGTAAAGTATGTTTGGCAATCCCCATGAAGCTCCAGGCTGTTCTATGAGAAAATCATCTGATATTTCTGAATTTTGAATCTATCCGTATGTTTTGCCTTTTAGTCAAAGCCGAGTTCTGTGTCTAATGACTAAGGGCCATAAGCAAAATACCCTGCGAGGTGCCGGCTGTTTGAGAATTCCGGTGACCCTGCCCGCATTTTTTAAAGCAGCAGTTTTTGCCTTGTAAATGAGTGGCGCTTAAAAAATGCAAGCAGACTCACCGGAATTCCCAAACATCCTGCACTTCGCAGGGTATTTATTACATATTGCCCAAAGTCTTTCCAGCAGTCATTTCCAGGTAAGCGCCTGATCCGTGCATGGGATGCCTTGTTCCAGACCAACAGCGTTCGCTTTAGAAGTCAAACGTTACTGTTGTTGCTGGGCTCTCTTTACAGTTTGGCATCACACCTGAAGAAGTATCAGAATGGATGGGGCTGGTTAGTGCAAACGACTGATGATCAAAGAAAGTAGCCTACGGTCGTCTTCTCCCAACTGGATTCTCACCCATGTCTGAAAGTGATCAGATCAGCATTTAGCTTGGTTGTGGGCCAGCCTCACTTAGATTTGCTGCTATGCATAACGTAAAGGGAAAGTATACATAAACAAGGAAGACTTTAATAGAAATGCAGTGAAAAATAAAACCACAACTTACTCCGGACAGATTTAAATAATTATAAGGCTCCGTATGCCCCCCTGCTCTGCATACTGTATATCGCTCACTGGCTGTCCATTAGATCTGCAGAGACAATGTACAGCTGGATAATGAGCGAGCCCTTGCTGGACACTGAATGATGTCACCGGCATAATCTCAAAGTAAATTAGCCAGTAAAAGTGACAATTGTCGCCAAGGAAAGACGTGTGAATTATACCGTTATTAGCAGCCCGCACACACCTCCTTAGGAAATTTTACCATGTAATTACATTAAAGTTGACTGTGTGTTTGATTTGTTCTGCTAAATAGGATAATGGCAGACAGCAATGAGTGATCACCTGAGCAAACACATCCTTAGCACTCACACGTGAGTGCACTCATAAATATATACAGCATTTAGCTGTGGGATTCATATTTATGGAATAGATATATAATCAAGTGATAAAATGAATATGGATCAACCTCTTTATTGTGCAGTACATGTGTCATATTAATTACTTAAACCAAAATAAAAATCACAAATAAACACAGCAGGTTTAACTGCCGATGCAAGAGCATGGACTATAAAAGGTTATAGTTACATTTGCTATTGTAAATAAGGACTCGCAGGCAGGTTTTCCGGTTACAACCACAGTGTCTTTACTAGCATCAGACACTTTAGCATAGCATACTCAGGCTGGGGCCTGGTCACGCAGGTACATACAGAAAAATGAAACATGAACATAAAAGGTCTTAGCACTTCGTGTGCTCCAGCGTCATTCTGCTGCAGTAGCTTGCAGCGGGTGGTATTCATGTGACCGCCGGTCTGCTGACCGACAGTCACATGACCTCCTCCACCATCCCGCCGGCTCAGTATCCCGATGGTCGGCATGCCGACCAACAGGGACTATTTCCACTCGTGGGTGTCCACGACACCCATCGAGTGGGAATAGAACCTGTAGCGACCGCAGGTCGCCACCGAGCCCGCAGCGTGGCGAGCCCGCAAGGGGCTTGCTGCAGTTGCCCCTCCCCGCCGGGATCCCGGTGTCGGTATGCTGCCGGGATCCTGGCGTCGGTAAGCTGACCGGCGGTCAGGAGACCGCCGGTCAGCCATACTACACCCGCTTGCAGCTACACATGCCATGCTCTCCTGGCAAAACCAATGTCCACAGTCCCTGGTGCTATAAACTGAGCCCTGCTCACTGGCCTCTAACAGGCATCAGTGCAATGCATTGTGGGTAAATGGGATTTTTAAACCCCTGTCCTCCACCTAACTTTCTTCTGTCTCTGGGTGAGCTGGAAAACCCAGACAGCTGTTTCTGCAGCTGTGCAGGACTTGTTTTGTTCTCCCTTGGAGGGAGCTCATCCCACCAGAGGGTGGGCAATTGTGGTGAGACACAATCCCTCTCACCACATAATCTAGCGGAGTGCAGGTAATTGTCGCCGTCAGCCATTGCAGAATGAAAGAGGTCTAGCTTCTGTGTCCTTCAGCATGCTTAAAAGCAAGAAGCCTCCTGCTCCTGGGGAAATAAATCCTCCGACCCCATGTCCTGTACATTCAGTGGCCACTTTATTAGGTACTGGTAACAAAGGGGTTAGGATATGTCCCTGCGCACAAATGCCGCCAACCCAAGGTCTATCCTAGTGTGTCACCTAACACACTGAAATAATGCTAGAAAGGGAATATTAGAATAATCCCTAGGTGGCGCAAATAGTAAAAAGTCCAAAGAAATTACCCGTGTGGGCTAAAGTCCGTTCCTTTTCATACAAGTGAGTTCATATATGAATCCGTCGTCCAAAGATGATGTATGAAAAAAAACACAATATAAACACAAATGTTCAGTGCAGTCTCTGTGGGTATTAGAGGAACAAAATGTACACCCAGGTTCCTTCGACTATTCAGTACTTGGGATGTGCAGTTCTACTTGTAAGGTCCACCTCAGTGACTCGCATAAATGGACTGCTTACATGTGCTTACTTCTAAAACAATTGTATAAATCACATCAAGGTTTCTTTCACCCATACAAATGCAGTATCCAAAATAATCAAGCACCCACGAGTAGGTCTCTGGGTATATAGGATGCTCACGTGTATGCTTACTTCAAGGTGCGGTGTACTTTCACATCAAAGGTTTCTTTCGATGTTTTCCGCTGTCTTTCTCCTCTATTCCTTCAATTTTAATTATTACCAGCAGCCTATCGTCTTCCCAGCAGCAGCAAAGCTTTTGTAGTACTGGGTAGGGCCCCTCTTTACCCCCAAAACCCGGCATGAGTTCAATAAGTTTCTGGAACCATTCCTTGGATCTGGCCCATGATGGCATCACATAGTTGCTGCAGATTTGTTGTCTTCACATTAGCGCTGCAAATCTTGCATTCCACCACATCTCAAAAGTGCTCTATTGGGTGAGATCAGGTGCCTGTGGAGGCCATTGGAGGTACACTTAGCGCCATGTTGGTGGAACCTGCTTGAGACGAGGTGTGCTGTGTGACACGAGGCCTGATCAGGTGGCTGCGGAGGCCGTTGGAGGTACACTGAGCACCATGTTGGTGGTACCTGCTTGAGACGAGGTGTGCTGTGTGACACGAGGCCTGATCAGGTGGCTTCGGAGGCCGTTGGAGGTACACTGAGCGCCATGTTGGTGGAACCTGCTTGAGACGAGGTGTGCTGTGTGACACGAGGCCTGATCAGGTGGCTTCGGAGGCCGTTGGAGGTACACTGAGCGCCATGTTGGTGGAACCTGCTTGAGATGAGGTGTGACACGAGGCCTGATTAAGAGATGGATGCAGTACATACAGCTACTGCGTCCGCTGTGTAAATATATACGAATGCCGCATATGCGCAGTTGGACGCACAGATGTATACCATTGAAGGGATTTTATAGCAGCATTTGCATAAAGTTGCAGGTGGGCGGTCGCCCAGTAGATGCATACAAAGACGCCGTTGTGTGCAACTCCTATCCAGGCCTACTGTGTGCAGGCAGCAGGCAGATTAATTACATTAAGTCATTACAGAGTATGGGATCTTACATGTTTCTTAATATTATATACTTTTTATATGTTAACTGGAATTGAGGTTTTGCTCCCATTGTGCGACGACGCTTTTGATATATTATTTAGAGTAAGCTCCTGTTATTGTTTAGTCAATACGGATAAAAGCCTTTGCGTCCTGTATCGTGGTTCAGGTTAATGTTGTGGCCTCTGGGAGCTGGGATCTATCACCGCAGCGGCTCCTGCAATCGTCTGCTCCGGACATTTGATACTATTGATCTAACGCTAGAAGATGTACCTTATCCTTTTGTGTTTTAAATCTTATCCAATTATCCCCATGGAGCCAATGGGTCTGAGTTTCTGAGTTATCATTATCTCCCCCAGCGAGAGCACATCACACCGCGTAACCTGGCACCAGGACACAGGGGTTAACACACTCAAGTATACCTCTGGGGAAGGGGCTGCGGGGGGGGGGGCCGAGTGTGAAAGCAGATCACATGATAAAAAAGATCACGCAGACTTACCACTCCTTAATGGTTTTCTGCGCTCATCCATCACAAATATGGGATATAAAGCCTCGTTCTTAGACTTTTAGTTTTGCAGGGTAAATAATGATTTATGTAAGTGGAAACTGAGGTCCTGTAGGAAGTTATTAGCTATTCATAGTGTCTGGAGATGGTACAGGGCAGCATTGGGTCCTAGAGAGTTAGGCTAATAGAGAAAAAGTTGAACGCAAGTCGGCCGCAATTGCACTCGCAGGAAAAAAAAATCTGTATATTATATTACATAGAGTTACACGCATAGATGCCACCCCGTCATCATTATCCGTGTGTGCTTACACCCGCACTTTCCTTGGTGCATCTGAAAATCAGAGCATGTGAAGATGCATTCTGCTAATGGACCATTTCAGTCTGCTCCGGCTTCAAAGTATTAATAACTGAAAGGGATAATCAGAAAATAGGAGTAGACGCTACAGTAGGCACAGGTCCGTGGTCCCATCTGTTTCCTCCGCCTCTCGCTCTCCTTTTCAGGCCATCTGTGTCTGTCACACGTCTGCACTCGATACAAATGCTGATACAAAGCCCTTCCCTGGTGTACACTTATCCGTCCGAATGTGCGCGTTTTGAGACGCCCACTTTCAGCATCTGTAAATGCTGACGTACCACTAGGTCTGTCTAGTTGCCACCATCATAACTTGTACCAGCCCTATTGGCAGGTGCAGAATATCCATCTGCATATGGGCTCCTATGTGAGCAGTTCTGCGTGTCTGTATCAGCAACACACCCATTGCATGTCCATAAGATGGGCCATCTCAGTGCGAATACTTAGCCACCTCCAAATGCAATCTGAAAACATTTCTGAGACCATCCATCACCCATGCAAACTGTGACTGTGTGTACGGACTCTGGACTCATGCATAGTGTATGCACAGAAGAAAAACATTGCTCCGCTAGTCTGTCCCCACCGCTGTGTCCCATTCACAATCAGGCCCATAGTATAGGCCGAGAGGGCGGTAGACAAAGGTGGTGGAGAGAAGATGTTACTAAACATATATGGGAGAGAGTCTCGCCAACGAGAAGAGTGGTGGTGCTTTAAATGGGCTGTTGTTTTCTGGATGCACTGCAGTAGCCTAACTGTAAAGGGTCAAGAGGCAGTAAGGGCTGAACAAATGGGCTAAGGCAGTGGTTCCCAAACTGTGTGCCTAGACGCCCTGGGGTGCAGTGAAGCACTTGCAGCGGTGCCTCGGGTTGGTGGTCGCAGAACAAATCAAATTATTTATGGTCAGAGTGACCGGTAAAACCAGAGCTAGTGACTGACAATCATAAAAAATGTGGACAATCGGAAGCACAACTGTGCACTACCACATTACTGAACCTAAGGAGAACCGGAAGGCACAATGGGGTCGATGTATTAAGCCTGGAGAAGTGATAAAGCAGTGATAAGTGCAAGGTGATAACGCACCAGCCAATCAGCTACAATATGTAAATTTACAGTTAGGAGCTGATTGGCTGGTGCATTATCACCTTGCATTTATCATTGCTTTATGACTTCTCCAGGCTTAATACATCTGCCCCAATTTACTTAAACAAATGTATCAATAAAAAACTTTATGCAAAGGGTGCCATTAAAAAAAATCTGAAACTGAAGGGCGACGTGATTCAAAAAAGTTTGGGAACCACTGGGCTAAGCCATCATACCAAAACCTCTCCACTATATGTAAGGAAATGGAATGTAGTATAATAGATCTACAATCTCTAGGTAGACAGTGAATAGCTCGACATGCATTAGGTCAACAGTTACAAAAGTTAAGTACAAAAGGTCGACACAAAAATGGTCAACACTTTTTTTGTTTGGCCAAATCGCACTTCGCTTGCACGCTTTGGCCAAGGTTACGATTCCCAATCGTAGTCCACTTGGATAGTAAATCAAGCAAATGTTGGAAAAACGTTAAAAAAAAATGTGTTTACCATTTGTGTGTCAACCATTGCCATGTCAACCTTTTTATACTGTCGACCTTTCATCTGTTGCCCATATGGAGTCGACCTGTTGATTGTCTACCTAGACAGTGTAGATCAGGGGTGGCCAACCAGTCAGAGACAAAGAGCCAACAAATCTTGTTAGGTACGTCAAAGAGCCGACATCAAGCCGAAGGCGCATGTGCAAAAATGGGCTGTGACCTTGTGCCTGCTAGGCCACACCCCTGGTATAAAATACAATGAAAATGCCAGATCCACATAATATGCATTTTAAAGCCAGAATTAACATAAAATACATTGAAAAAGACACTTCCACAAAAAAAAATATTTTAAAAATCCAGATCCACATAAAATATAATTGAAAAAGCCGTATTCACATAATACACTTCAGCTCCTCCAGGTGTCACTCCAGCCAGCACCCTCCTGTGTCACTCCAGCCAGCTTCCCTATGTGTCAATGTGTCACTCCAGCCAGCACCCTCCTGTGTCACTCCAGCCAGCTTCCCTATGTGTCAATGTGTCACTCCAGCCAGCACCCTCCTGTCTCACTCCAGTCAGCTCTCCATTGTGTCACTCCAGCCAGCACCCTCCTGTATCACTCCAGTCAGCTCCCCCATTATGTCTCTCCTGCCAGGATGCTTCTGTGTCACTCCAGCCCAAACTCATATGTCACTACAGCCCAGTATCTGTCTCCCTCAGTTTTCAGTTGCCGTTGTGCTGCTTTGTGTCTGGCTGGAGTGCACCAGTTTCCAGGATCTGTTGTTGTAGTCAGGTGACTTTGAGGTCGGGAGCCACATTTGAATAAAGAAAGAGCCACATGCGGCTCAAAAGCCACAGGTTGGCCACGGCTGGTGTAGATCTACCAAGCAAATGCAGGGAAGAAACATAGGTTGATGGAAATAGGGATAGATTTGATGCTGTAACATGAGAAAGAATTGTTGGTCGGTAGGGGAATGGAGCAGAACGGGGTTGTGGTGGCTCTTGTGAGGTCTGTTGTGTTCTGTAGACTTGCGAGTGCTGAGCTGGTTCTGAAGACAAGGCATCGGGTCCACAAACAAATTGCAATGGCAATAAACATAAGGTCTATTATGCTGCTCTTGCAAGAACTCTCCCATCAAAGTTCTCAAATAAAACAGGCCACATCCTGCAACAATTTCTAGAGTTAGTGTATTAAACTCTTACCAAAAAAGTCTACTCCCATCACCTTTATAAGAAGTCTTTGTGGTGCATGAATGTGAAAGTTGGACAAGATTTCCCCCCCGGGGCGACTAAATTGACTTTTAATTGTTGAACTTGTCCAAGTAACTTGAAATTACATTGCAAGAAATTAAATCTCCTTCAGCAACTGAGCAGATTTGTTTTATTTCATTTTTTTATTATTTTATTGTTTATATTGGATGGAAATTACCTGGAGGTTAAAACATAACAACAAGTGATTGAAAACACAAATGTTGTAATTATACGCACAAAGCGACTTTTGTTTCATTTCTTGGGCCTTTGGCTTACTCTGCAGAAAAAGTTCCTAAATTCTATGAGTACCTGTACTCCGCCCCTATCTTCTTAATAATTACAGCAGATACATTTAAATGGCGTTGATTTCTCGTCTATTTTCGATTTTGATGGAAATTTCTATATTAAAATGTGTATATTATTTATGGATTTTTTTGCTATAATTGATAGAATTCTCTATGAAATAACATGTTGTCTGAACTCCGTTTAATTACAAAAATTACATTAAGTTTGCCTTTTACTCCATGTAGGGAACAAAACCATTAACTACCACTCATTGCATCAGGTGTTTAGAAGTTTTGACATAACTTTGAAGCTGATTAATTAAGGTCTTATATATGCAGATGTTGAAAACCAGCACCTTTTAGAAGCATGGACGAGACCTTGTAATAGGTCCTGTCAATGTCAAAGTGTGTTTAATTGGCTCTGAGAGTGATTGGAAATATCTTCAATCTAAAATCAATTTAGTGCATCAAAATTTATGAAGAGGGTTCCTAGATAAGTGATGTTGGGGTTCGCTAAACATTTAAATATTGCACTTAGGGCGCAAAATTTGTTACAAAATAAGTCAGGGGATGATGAAAGATAATTCAAGCAAAAAAAAAAAAATATATATATATAATATACAGTGAAGGATGGCACTCCCGGAGATTGAAAGTAGCTTTACAAAAGACGCAAATCACATTGAGATGATCAACGTTTCGGAGGCGTTATCACCTTTTCAAGACCAACAAATGAATTGCAAAATACAAACTTAAATATCAGTGCTTACCACCTCGTGCAGACTTCTTCCAGCCTGTGTTTTGACGGAGTCCCACTGACGTCACTGGTGCTTTAGTGATGACGAACCGGGTTACTCCATATACAGTTGCAAGAAAAAGTATGTGAACCCTTTGGAATTTCCTGGATTTGTGCATAAATTGGTCATAAAATGTGTTCTGAGCTTCATCTAAGTCACAACAATAGACAAACACAGTCTGCTGAAACTAATACCACACAAACAATTATATGTTTTCATGTTTTTATTAAACACACCATGTAAACATTCACAGTGCAGGGTGGACAAAGTATGTAAACCCTTGGATTTAATAACTGGTTGATCATCCTTTGGCAGCAATAACCTCAACCAAATGTTTCCTATAGTTGCATATCAGACCTGCACAATGGTCAGGGGGAATTTTGGACCATTCCTCTTTACAAAATTTTCAGTTCAGCAATATTCTTGGGTTTGTCACAATAAATATGTCCAAACACTCCGCGTGTTGTGCAAATACTGCAGAAGGCTGCCTTATGGTTCCCGTAACCAGAGATGGTGTCTCTCCAAAACACCACAAGGGAAATTCTAGCACGGAAAAATTTTGACCACGGGTACCACTGGGCGCCTAAATCAAAGACTCATTGAGAATGGTGTCTAAGTATACGTGAATGGTGATATAAAAAAACGTATACAACCCTTTATCTGAAGTGAAGTGTCCAATCTCCAAAACTCACAACTCCTCCTCGTAGCGTGTATCATATGAGTACAGCATATGTAAATAGAGGAGAGAGGGAAACCACATGTGTCGTACAGTAATTTAATAACATATACACACATAAAAATTAGGACATGAATCACAAATAACACAACAAAGACAATGGTCAAATGGTAGAAATGGTGAAAAATCCCATGAGTGGGAGCCACAGGGGAAAAGTGCGAAACAATTACCAGAGTGTCTGAGAGCCCACAAAAAGCTCTCAGACAAGTTCTTTAAAGTCCAGAAGCCGTCCCGGGCCGCAAGCTGGAAATGTCAGAGACATATGTTGGCCCTGGGTTCCTCCTAATGCAAGACAATGCTAGACCTCATGTGGCTGGAGTGTGTCAGCAATTCCTGCAAGACGAAGGCATTGATGCTATGGACTGGCCCGCCCGTTCCCCAGACCTGAATCCAATTGAGCACATCTGGGACATCATGTCTCGCTCCATCCACCAACGCCACGTTGCACCACAGACTGTCCAGGAGTTGGCGGATGCTTTAGTCCAGGTCTGGGAGGAGATCCCTCAGGAGACCATCCGCCACCTCATCAGGAGCATGCCCAGGCATTTTAGGGAGGTCATACAGGCACGTGGAGGCCACACACACTACTGAGCCTCATTTTGACTTGTTTTAAGGACATTACATCAAAGTTGGATCAGCCTGTAGTGTGTTTTTCCACTTTAATTTTGTGGGACTCCAAATCCAGACCTCCATGGGTTAATAAATTTGATTTTCATTGATAATTTTTTGTGTGATTTTGTTGTCAGCACATTCAACTATGTAAAGAACAAAGTTTTTAATAAGAATATTTCATTCATTCAGATCTAGGATGTGTTATTTTAGTGTATGTTTTTTTTGAGCAGTGTATGTGTGTGTATATATATATATATATATATATATATATATATATATATACATATTAATGAGCTATTACAAAGTAGTTGCTATGTGCACATTATATATGTGTGTGTGTGTGTGTGTGTGTGTGTGTGTGTGTGTGTGTGTGTGTATATATATATATATATATATATATATATATATAAAATTGTTTGTTTTGTTTTTTGTTTGTTTTTGCACAAGTGTCCCGGTGGGCCCCCTACCCACCAGTCGGCAGCATATTCATGTGTGGACTGTGTGAGGCTAAGCCCTAGGGTCTACTGTGCAGGTCTCCGGGAAAATGTGGCAGCCATTTTTACATCAATTTCCCTACTGCGTATGTGCAAAATGCCAGAAAAATGGCCGCCGCCCCATTTTCCTGGTGATTTTGTAGTGGTGCCACAGCCAATGTGGGACTCCGGAAAAGTAAGTATGGGATAAATGTGTGCAGTGTGGGGCCTGTGTGCACCACATACACTGCACCCATTATAGCTATGCCATTGGTGTCTATTTGTCTATAAGCAAATAGAATGAAATGCCTAACTCAGAGATGTACACAAAAGGGTCCTGTGTCATCTGGGATGCAGTCACGAAATGGGGACGTATCACCCCTGTTTTCTGGTAGTGCTGAATCCAGTGTTTGCGACTTCAGAGGCAGGATTCCAGACCTTGGCGACTGAGTTTTGAGGGCCAATTTGAATAACCTCAGGCTCTGCGATGCTGGCAGGAGGCGTTGTGAGGGCCAATCTGA
The DNA here is from genome assembly GCF_028390025.1 of Pseudophryne corroboree. NCBI lineage: Eukaryota > Metazoa > Chordata > Amphibia > Anura > Myobatrachidae > Pseudophryne > Pseudophryne corroboree. Next base: position 433,313,087 of record NC_086452.1, on the reverse strand, counting down.
GTAACCTCTGGCTCTGCGATGCTGGCAGGAGGCGTTGCGAGGGCCAATCTGAGTAACCTCAGGCTCTGCGATGCTGGCAGGAGGCGTTGCGAGGGCCAATCTGAGTAACCTCAGGCTCTGCGATGCTGGCAGGAGGCGTTGCGAGGGCCAATCTGAGTAACCTCAGGCTCTGCGATGCTGGCAGGAGGCGTTGCAAGGGCCAATCTGAGTAACCGCGGGAGCTGCGATGCTGGCAGGAGGCGTTGCAAGGGCCAATCTGAGTAACCACGGGAGCTGCGATGCTGGCAGGAGGTGTTGCGAGGGCCAATCTGACTAACCTCAGGCTTTGCAATGCTTGAAGGAGGTGTTGTTAGGGCCAAACTGAGTAACTCAGGATCTGCGATGTTGGCAGGTGTTGCGAGGGCCAATCTGAGTAACCTCAGGCTCTGCGATGCTGGCAGGAGGCGTTGCAAGTGTCAATCTGAGTAACTGCAGGCTCTGCGATGCTGGCAGGAGGCGTTGCGAGGGCCAATCTGAGTAACCTCAGGCTCTGCAATGCTGGCAGAAGGCGCGAGGGCCAATCTGAGTAACCATAGGCTCTGCGATGCTGGCAGGAGGCGTTGCGAGGGCCAATATGAGGAACCTCAGGTTCTGCAATGCTGGCAGTAGATACCTATATCCCTAAGACACCTGTTGCTACATTAGTATATTTTCACATCAATGTTGCACCCAAAGACGCAGCAGCAATATGATCTGCATCCGTTTCTGAATCGGGCCTCAATTACATACCGTGTATATAATACATGCGCTGTCATTTGTTAATGTCAATTGGGCCAAATAGCATTCTTTTCTGCAATTTCTCTTCATAAGTCACCTAGCAAATAACATTATTTTCCATCGGTTTTAGTCAATACTCTTTATTGAAAAATCTTTGCTAGTATTTATAGCTCATGTGTGCTTTCTATCTATGATATTATTTCCACAACTGTGGCAGTAATATCAGCGTTTTTTGTCATAAATTAGTTTTTCTTATTGGTGGATATCAAGCAAAGAAAAGGCTTAGTGACGTGTGGTACATTTCCCTATCAGTAAGCGTAATATATTAATATTGTAAATTTGGATTCTTTTTAGTTTTATTCTTTATTACCATAAGAAGACTTTTTTACGTTTTACACAATATAATATTTGACACTGCAACAAAATGTCATGTTTATTAATACTGTTGTCCTGCTGAACAGTGGGCCTAATTTAGAGTTGATCGCAGCAACAAATTTGTTTGCAGTTGGGCAAAATCATGGGGGTCATTCCGAGTTGTTCGCTCGTTATTTTTTTCTCGCAACGGAGCGATTAGTCGCTAATGCGCATGCGCAATGTCCGCAGTGCGACTGCGCCAAGTAAATTTGCTATGCAGTTAGGTTTTTTACTCACGGCATTACGAGGTTTTTTCTTCGTTCTGGTGATCGTAATGTGATTGACAGGAAGTGGGTGTTTCTGGGCGGAAACAGGCCGTTTTATGGGAGTGTGTGAAAAAACGCTACAGTTTCTGGGAAAAACGCAGGAGCGGCTGGAGAAACGGAGGAGTGTCTGGGCGAACGCTGGGTGTGTTTGTGACGTCAAACCAGGAACGACAAGCACTGAACTGATCGCAGATGCCGAGTAAGTCTGGAGCTACTCAGAAACTGCTAAGAAGTGTCTATTCGCAATTCTGCTAATCTTTCGTTCGCAATTTTGATAAGCTAAGATTCACTCCCAGTAGGCGGCGGCTTAGCGTGTGCAAAGCTGCTAAAAGCAGCTTGCGAGCGAACAACTCGGAATGACCCCCCATGTGCACTACATGGGGGGCAGATAAGACATGTGCAGAGAGAGTTAGATTTGGGTGAGGTGTGTTCAAACTGAAAATAGGATTTTAATTACCTACCGGTAAATCCTTTTCTCGTAATCCGTAGGGGATGCTGGGGTCCATATTAGTATCATGGGGTATAGACGGGTCCACCAGGAGCCATGGGCACTCTAAGACTTTGATAGTGTGGGCTGGCTCCTCCCTCTATCCCCCTCCTACCAGACTCAGTCTAGAAACTGTGCCAGAGGAGACGGACAACTTCGAGAGAAGGATTTTACACAGATAGTGGCGAGATTCACACCAGCTCACACATACAAGGCAAACCAAGCTAACCAGCTCGAAAACTCAGCAACGGCTGAACAATGGGGGTAATTCCAAGTTGATCGCAGCAGTATTTTTTTTAGCAGTTGGGCAAAACCATGTGCACTGCAGGGGAGGCAGATATAACATGTGCAGAGAGAGTTAGATTTGGGTGTGGTGTGTTCAATCTGCAATCTAATTTGCAGTGTAAAAAATAAAGCAGCCAGTATTACCCTGCACAGAAATAAAATAACCCACCCAAATCTAACTCTCTCTCTGCACATGTTATATCTGCCTCCCCTGCAGTGCACATGGTTTTGCCCAACTGCTAAAAAAAATCCTGCTGCGATCAACTTGGAATTACCCCCAATATTACTTAACCAAGTAACCAAAACAGTACTTAACCAAGAACAAAGCAGTACTGAAAGCAATAACCACTGCAGGATCATTTTGTGCTGGGTGGGCGCCCAGCATCCTCTACGGACTACGAGAAAAGGATTTACCAGTAGGTAATTAAAATCCTATTTTCTCTTACGTCCTACAGGATGCTGGGGTCCATATTAGTACCATGGGGATGTACCAAAGCTCCCAGAACGGGAGAGTGTGCGCGGAGGCTCCTGCAGTACTGATTGACCAAACTTTAGGTCCTCAGAGGCCAAAGTATCGAACTTGTAGAACTTAGCAAACGTGTTCGACCCAGACCAAATAGCTGCATGGCAAAGTTGTAAAGCCGAGACACCCCGGGCAGCCACCCAGGAAGAACCCACCTTACGAGTAGAGTGGGCCTTAACAGATTTTGGACACTGCAAACCAGCCATAGAATATGCATGCTGGACAGTGACCCTGATCCAGCGAGAGATCGACTGCTTAGACGCAGGACACCCAATTTTCTTGGGATCATACAGAACAAACAGAGAGTCCGATTTTCTGAGACGAGCCGTCCTCTTCACATAAATTTTCAGAGCCCATACAACATCTAAGGACTTTGATGGAATTGAGTCAGTAGCAACTGGCACCACAATAGGTTGGTTGATATGAAATGCCAACATAACCTTCGGAAGGAACTGCTGACGTGTCCGGAGCTCTATCTTCATGGAAGATCAAGTAGGAGCTTTTACAAGACAAGGCCCCCAACTCCGACACACGCATAGCAGAAGCTAAGGCTAACAAAGTGACAGCCTTCCACGTGAGAAACTTGACCTCAACCTCCTGTGGAGGCTTGAACTAACCCGATTGGAGGAACTGTAACACCACGTTCAGATCCCAGGGCGCCGTAGGCAGCACAAAGGGAAGCTGGATGTGCAGAACCCCTTTCAAGAAAGTCTGAACCTCAGGAAGGGAAGCCAGTTGTTTCTGGAAGAAAAGGCCGAAATCTGGACCTTTACGGAACCCAAAATCAGGCCCATAGCCACACCTGCTTGCAGGAAGAGGAGAAACCGTCCCAGTTGAAACTCTACCATAGGAAACTTCTTGTACTCACACCAAGACACATACTTTTTCCAAATGCGATTGTAATGTTTAGACATTACTCCTGTCCTAGCCTATATCAGGGTAGGAATAACCTTTTTCGGAATGCCCTTCCGAGCTAAAATCTGGCGTTCAACCTCCATGCCGTCAAACGTAGCCGTGGTAAGTCTTGATAAGCAAACTGCCACTGTTGCAGAAGGTCCTCCCGAAGAGGAAGAGGCCTCAGATCTTCCAGTAGTAGATCCAGAAGATCCACGTACCAAGCCCTTATTGTCCAGTCCGGAGCAATGAGGATTGCCTGAACTCTTGTTCTCTTTATGAGTTTTAGAATCCGTGGAATGAGTGGAAGAGGAGGAAACACGTACACTGACTGGAACACCCACGGAGTCACCAGGGCGTCACCACCACTGCTAGTGAGTTTCCTGACCTGGAACAGTACCTCCGAAGCTTCTTGTTGAGACGGGAGGCCATCATGTTTTTTTTGAGGTACACCCCAAAGACTTGTCACCTCCGTGAACACCTTCGGATGGAGGCCCCACCCTCCTGGATGGAGATCGTGTCTGCTGTGGAAGTCCACTTCTCAGTTGTCCACTCCCAGAATGAAGATTGCTGACAGCGCCAATGAGTGCCTTTCTGCCCAGAGGAGGATTCTTGTTACCTCTGACATTGCAGCTCTGCTCTTCGTTCCGTCCTGTCGGTTTATGTAGGCCACCTTCGTTACATTGTCCGACTGCACCTGAATGGCTTGATATTGTAGAAGATGTGCCGCTTGTAGAAGGCCGTTGTACACGGCTCTTAGCTCCAGCATGTTTATTGGAAGAATGGATTCCAGACTTGACCACCTTCCTTAGAAGGTTTCCCCTTGGGTGACTGCGCCCCAACCTCTGAGACTTGCATCCGTGGTTAGAAGGATCCAGTTCTAAATCCCGAACCTGCGTCCCTCGAGAAGGTGAGGCAGCTGTAGCCACCAGAGGAGTGAAATCCTGACTTTCGGCGACAGACGTATCCTCAGGTGCGTGTGCAGGTGAGATCCCGACCACTTGTCCAGAAGATCCAGTTGGAAGGACCGTGCATGAAATCTTCTGTACTGTAGAGCCTAGTAGGAGGCAACCATCTTCCCCAGAAGGTGAATGCACTGATGAACCGATACCCGGGCAGGTCTCAAGACATCCCGGACCATCGTTTGTATCACCAACGCTTTTTCCACCGGAAGAAATACCCTCTGCACCTCTGTGTCGAGGATCATTCCTAGGAAAGACAATCTACTTGTCGGTACCAAATGTGACTTTGGAAGATTCAGGATCCATCCGTGTTCCCTGAGCAGTCGAGTCGTGAGAGCAATGGACAGCAATAACCTCTCCCAGGAAGATGCCTTTATCAGCAGATCGTTCAGATATGGAATTATATGCACCCCCTGTTTACGGAGGAAAATCATCAACTCTGCCATTACTTTGGTGAACACCCTTGGTGCTGTGGAGAGGCCGAATGGCTGTGCCTGGAAATGGTAGTGACAATCCAACAGTGCAAATCTGAGATAAGCCTGGCCAAATCGGAATGTGGAGGTACGCATCCTTGATCTCTAGATATACCAGGAACTCTCCCACCTCTAGCCCTGAGATCACCGCTCTCAGAGACTCCATTTTGAATTTGAACTCCCTCATATAAGGGTTTAGCGACTTCCGGTTCAAAATTGGCCTGACCGAACCATCCGGTTTCGGTACCATGAAAAGGTTTGAATACTAACCCTGGTGTACCAGATGATGTGGAACTGGAACAATAGCAGCAGACCTTTCCAATTTGCGAATGGCTTCCTGAAGGAAAGCCCTTTCCGTCAGCAAAGCTGGCAGGCCTGATTTGAAAAACCTGCATAATTTGAGCAAGCGCACCTTTTTTTGTATACACCAGGGGATTTTGAGGTAGTGGGGACAGAACCATACAAAACCTCCACAGATTGTTTTAAAATCTGTGATTCAGTCTCATAGGGGGAGATTCAAATGTTTGAAAAGTCGGTTGGGTGTCTGTTTTTTCCTGTCTATTAGATAGGAAAAAAACAGACTTCCAACTGACTTTTCAAACATTTGAATTTCCCCCATAATCCTAGAAGAAATCTGGGATATCATTCCCTTAATAGAACCACCCACTGGGGCTCAGATTCAGAGGGCTGAGACAAAATATTACATTCCTGAGTACATGGAATGGATTCCTCTGGAGAAGATACATATTCTGCCGCACAAGACACAGAGTCCCTGGACATGGTTATGTGGGAATTTGCATACACACACACATACAGGAAAATGTCAGACATAGTTTCCCCCCAAGTACCTTCAGAGAAACACACAGCTTGGAGCCAGCACACACAGCGCCCCAATAGGGGGCGCTAACTGTGTACCCTTAATAGAAATACACAGTAAAATACAGCCTCCCCCCCCCCCCTTCTACCACCCCCTGGTACCGCACAGGATAACTGGAGTCGTGGAGGGTCAGCGCTCCCTGTCAGCGTTTCAGCGGTGGATCTGCAGGGAGAAAATGGTGCTGGATTCTACTGTGAGAAGCCCCGCCCCCTTAACATGGCCCGTCTTCCCGCACAATTTAAATCTTTATACTGGCCTGAGGTAGCGGCGCTAGCAGCGCAACTGAAGTCCCTGCTAGCTGAGTGACCAGTGATTAGGGTATCGTCGCTGGCCCAGGGCGCCCCTCACAGAGCCGCATCTTTACCACTGAGCCTTCCGGAGTGCAGTGTTAGTACTGCGCTCCACACCCTGATGCCGCCATTTATACCGGTGTTACACTCACCACCACAATCTTCTGGCTCTGTTAGGGGGTGGCGGCAGGCTGCGGGAGTGAGCGGTCGCCTCGGGGGCTAACGATCATCACCCTCAGGAGCTCAGTATCCTGTCAGCGGAGATAGTGGCCATTATCCTCAGCGGGTTGGACACTACTTACCCCCCCTAAGTCCCACGAAGCAGGGAGGCTGTTGCCAGCAGCCTCCCTGTGCCTAACCTGTCTTAATAAAAAAATAAAACCAAAGAAGCTCTAGGAGCTCCTCTAGCTGTGATCGGCTCCCCCGGGCACAGTTTCTAAACTGAGTCTGGTAGGAGGGGCATAGAGGGAGGAGCCAGCCCACACTATCAAAGTCTTAACGTGCCCATGGCTCCTGGTGGACCCGTCTATACCCCATGGTACTAATATGGACCCCAGCATCCTCTAGGACGTAAGAGAAATCTAAATTGCAGTGTAAAAATAAAGCAGCCATTATTTGCCCTGCACAGAAACAAAATAACCCACCCAAATCTAACTCTCTCTACACATGTTATATCTGCCCCACCTGCAGTGCACATGGGGGGTCATTCTGAGTTGATCGTAGCTGTATTAAGTTTAGCACAGCTACGATCAGGCACTCAGACATGCGGGGGAACGCCCAGCACAGGGGTAGTCCGCCCCGCATATCAGTGCCGGCCCCCTCCCGCAGAAATGCAAAAGCATTGCACAGCGGCGATGCTTTTGCATCTCAGGAGTTATTCCCGGCCAGCGCAGCTCCTGCGGCTGGCTGGGAGAACCTCTTCGCTGCCCTGGGTCGCAGCAGCTGCGTGTGGCGTCACACAGCTGCAGCGGCCCACCCCCAACGGTCCGGCCACGCCTGCGTTGGCCGGACCGCGCCCCCTAAACGGCGGCGCCTAGCCCCCTCCCACCCAGCGACCGCCTCTGCCTCAGAGGCGATCGCTAGGCAACGACGGCTGGCATGCGCCGGCGCACTGTAGCACTGGCGCATGCGCAGTTCCGACCCGATTGCTGCGCTGCGATAAACTGCAGCGAGCGATCGGGTCAGAATGACTCCCATGGTTTTGCCCAACTGCTAACAAATTTGCTGCTGCGATCAACTCTGAATTAACCCCAATATGTATATTACAGAGATATTCTCTGCCGGCACAAATTAGATTGCCACACGCACAGACACACTACAGGGTGATTGGAAAGTCGCAGTACTCCCTTTTGTTTCAAAAACTGTGCAGGAAATGGGAAAACTGAATACTCTAGTAAGATATGGGTGAGGTGGGCTATCTTGGTATCCGTTCACATGGTCGACCATGTTATGGTCGACAGTCACTAGGTCGACCACTATTGGTCGACATTGACATGGTCGACATGGACACATGGTCGACACATGAAAATGGTCAACACATGAAAGGTCGACACATGAAAAGGTCGACATGAGTTTTTTAACTTTTTTTCTTTTGGGGAACTTTTCCATACTTTACGATCCACGTGGACTACGATTGGAACGGTAATCTGTGCCGAGCGAAACGGTAGCGGAGCGAAGGCACCATGCCCGAAGCATGGCGAGCGAAGCGAGCCATGCAAGGGGACGCGGTGCACTAATTGGGGTTCCCAGTCACTTTACGCAAAAAACGACACCAAAAAAAGTAAAAAAAAACTCATGTCGACCTTTCCATGTGTCGACCATTTTCATGTGTCGACCATGTGTCAATGTCGACCATGTCAATGTCGACCAATAGTGGTCGACCTAATGACTGTCGACCATAACATGGTCGACCATTCATACCGGAACCGGCTATCTTTTAGGGTATGTACCGAACATGGGCGCCATCTTGAAATCGGCCATCTTTAATCTAAGTCAGTTTTTTCAGATGGAAAGGGGGTTGTGTAACATGTCAAATAACATCAGGATTTGGTTAAAAAGTTACAACACTTTTTTTGTTGCAGGTAACTGAAGATGGCTTTGACAAAAGAGCTCTCCTCTTTTGTTGGTCATTTTGATGTCATGACATCATGTGCTGCGTTGTGGGCTCTTCATGAAGGATGCCAAAACCTTTTGTTGAAGTTGTCTCGTCAGTAGCACTTTTTGGACGATAACTCCATGACTTGTCAGCCACAGTCCCAGTTTTTCGGAATTTGCAAATTAGGCACCTGACAGTGTTATGTGAAATTGGAGGTATTTCTGGGTGCCGGTTGTTAAAATCTGCAGCTATGACACGGAAACTTCGTTCTCCAGACATCAAAATGACCTCAATTCTCTCCTCCTTTGTCAAAGCCATCTTCAGTTACCTTCGTCAAAAAAAGTGTTGTGACTTTTGAACCATAACTGCTATTTCAAATCTGTTTGCAGCAATAAACTTTTCCGCAAGTTCTGATTTTGTTTGACATGTTACACAACCCCCTTTCCATTTGAAAAAAACTGACTTAGATTCAAGACGGACAATTTCAAGATGGCGCCCATGTTCGGTACATACCCTAAAAGATAGCCCACCTCACAAAAGGATGGATGAGCTGAACTGTAGTCAGTTCGGTAAGGGCGGAAGGCTATGTCCAGGCCGGAGTGAGAAAAGAGAAAATGACCCTAACCCTCCCTAAGCAGTAATACAGAAACCTATAAAGTAGGTAAAGTAAGCAAAACGAGAAGAGAAACAGGAGGACAGTAAATGTAGATAGATGTAGAATAGAGACATCTGAAGGCAGAAGGGACAAGTTGAATAGGTGCGCTAGATATGGGGCAGAATTGGGAGGGGAAGGAAAAGAGGAGTGAGAAGGAGCAGGGTCACACTGTTGTTTTTCAGAGATAAAATGTTCCTGTAGAGTGACATTACATCTAATAGGGAACCAACACTATTGTCCTGTCACAGCAGACAGCTTCATCTGTGAGTTCCGTGCTTTATACAGTACTACCATCTGTCAGGGAAACTGAGGGGGAGATATAGCAAACCTTGGAGAGAGATAAAATGAAGAACTATATAGTACCAGCCAATCAGATTAGAGAGGCCAATCCCGGGCCCTTTTTTCAATCCCGGGACTTGATTGAAAAAATACCCTTTTCAGGGTATAAGAACTACCCTCCTCAAGTCCGGCTGTCGGCGGGTCCGGGAGGCAGGTGGCGGTACTGGTAGTGGGCGCAGGCATTCTGGCCAGCTGCGCAACGTGACCTCTAACACCATGTAACACTGTGCAGTGCATACAGTCGGGGGAAAGGGGAGCCAGGCAGTGTCTGATTCATATGCTGAATTAACTCAGACTCTACCCGGCATTAAAAAAAAAAGAAAAAAAAAAGCATTTGCACAAATCTCGGGATTGAAAGCTCCAATCTCAGGATTCAATCCTGGACAATTTTAGGCCAAGATCCCGGTGATCCCGATCCCAGGTTTGGCCACCTTAAATCAGATGTTATAGGCTGTTTGAAAAATATAAGGAGCTGGCTGGTACTTTATCCCTGTCCACTTTATATTTCTCAAAGGTTTGCTACATCTCTCCCATGTTTCTTATTCACTATAATTTCTCTTACATTCTAGAGCAGCGGTGGGCACTGTGGGGGCATGTGTATCTGGCACTGGAGGCATAGCTGGCACTGTGTGGACATGTGTATCTGGCACTGGGGGCATAGCTGGCACTGTGGAGACGTGTATCTGGCACTGGGGGGGCATGTGTATCTGGCACTGGGGGCATAGCTGACACTGTTGGGGCATGTGTATCTGGCACTGAGGGCCTATATTTATCTGGCACTGTGTGGACATATGTGTATCTGGCATTGTGGAGGGGGGTATATGTATCTGGCACTGTGAAGGCACCCATTTTTTGGCATTTTTATATGTATGTGGCACTGTACTGGGGCATTATATGTATGTGGCACTGTACAACATGACTAAAAACGGGGTTATGACACAAGGTCATACTCCTACAAATGTCATACCGAAAGGTGTGCGCGCACAAAAATGGGGTGTGGCTTTGTGAAAACTAGGCCACGCCCCATTTTTTGTGGCTCTTGCCCTTTACTATGGATCTTTTCTGGCTATTTACCTCTGACTGTTTGGCCACCCCTGTCCTAGAGGATACTGGGGTCCACATTAGTACCATGGGGTATAGATGGGTCCACTAGGAGCCTTGGACACTTTAATAAAAAATCAATAGTGTGCACTGGCTCCTCCCTCTATGCCCCTCCCACCAGACTCAGTTTAGAAAATCTGCCCGGAGGAGCCGGTCACGCTTAGGGAAGCTCCTGAAGAGTTTTCTGCATTTATTTTCTGTTTGTTGTTTTCAGGCAGGTCTGATTGGCACCAGACTGCCTGCTTCGTGGGACTTAGGGGGGAGAACGGCCCAACTTCCTAAAGAGTTAATGAACCCGTTTCTCCGCTGACAGGACACTGAGCACCTGAGGGAGTCATTCGCAAGCCCCACCATGGCGAGCGTACCCTCCCGCAGCACGCCGCCATCCATAACAGAGCCAGAAGATAGAAGAGTGGTGAGTACAAGGGTAGGAGAGCAGCTCTGAGTGCAGGCTGCGCTCCAGGGGGCTCAAGAGGACATACACAGACGTGTGTCCCGCTGTGAGGGGCGCGCTGAGCCACCAATGCATACCCACACTGGCTATCATACCTAACAAGGGTTTTAACACTCTGTTAGGCATAAAAATTAGCTCAGGACAGTATAAAAAAGTGGGAAGCCGAGCACCATTAAGGGGGCGGGGTTTCACTATGAGCGGATCCGGCAGCTCACCAGCGCCATTTTCCCTCTGCAGCTTACACTGACCGGAATCACAGGGAAGCGCAGCTCCTCCACAAAGATTCCACGTCTCCTCAGCGGTAGCAGGGAGTCTCAGAAGAAGGGGGAAGGGTTGTAGTATACTAAGCCCTATTAAGGGACTTAGTATGGCGACCCTGCTAAGTTTCACTTGGTTACAGGGGCGCTGTGTAGCTGGCTCCAATTTCTGTCTCCCCCTGAGGGCTCTGTGTGGGTTAAATTATGTTTTCACCTTCTGTCTGTGGGTGTGTTTGTGTCCCTTTATGTTACCATGTCCAGGGACTGTGTTTCCTGCACGGCTGAGTGTCTTTCTTCCCCCGGAGACTCACTACCCTGTACCCAGGATAGTGCTCATTCTCAGGCTAGTGAGGCAGAACCCCCATGGTTAGCTTCCATTAAAGGGATGATATCTAATATTTCTACTAAATTATCCCATAATGAGAAAGAGACGCAATTCTTAAAGACAGTCTCTGGATGACCTGATTAATATAGATTCAGTTCCCATACCAGCGTCTCAAACCCCCGCCATTTGCCCACAAAAGCGTTCTCTGGCCCAGCTTATGCAGGATGACACTGATGACGATACATCAGATCCAGAGGACGGTGAAGTGGATGCGAGGGGGGGGGGGGGTGATCCTGTCACAAGGAATACAGGCCCTGATAGAGGCTATCAGAAATGTCCTGCACATTCCTGACAAGACGGCGGAGGTAGAGGAGGAATCTTATTTTAATGTAAAGAATTAATCCTCAGCTACTTTTCCTGCATCAAAGGAATGCAATGCCCTGTTTGAACAAACTTGGGCTTACCCTGACAAAAAATTTCAGAACCCTAAAAGATTAATGACATAATTTCCCTTTCCTCTGGAAGATAGAAAGAAATGGGAAAACCCGCCGACTGTGGACGCATCGGTATCTAGGTTGTCACGTAAGATAGTCTTACCTGTTCTTGGGGTAGCATCCATAAAGGACACAGCTGACCGCAAGATTGAAAACACTCTCCAATCGTTATACACTGCTGCTAGGGTGGCCCAGAGACCCACTATTGCTTGCGCCTGGATCACTAAAGCCATTGCAAAGTGGTCAGGTAACCTAATTGACGGATTGGATACCTTACCCAGGGGGAGATAGTTTTACTCCTGCAGCATATTCAAGACTCTGCTAACTTTATGGTGAAGGCCATAAAGGAAATTGGTTTGCTCAACGCACGCACCACTGCCATGGCAGTGTCAGCACGCAGGGGCTTGTGGCTACGCCAGTGGACTGCGGATGTGGATTCCAGGAAAGGCGTGGAAAATCTACCATTCTCAGGTGAGACCCTTTTTGGGGATGAACTGGATAAGTGGATATCCAAGGCTACGGCGGGTAAGTCTACGTACCTTCCTTCCGCAGCACCCCCAGCTAGGAAAACCTACTCTGCTCCAACTCTGCAGTCCTTTCGGACAGCGAAATTCAAAGGCAAATCAAAAGGTTCTTCCACAGCCTTCAAAGGTAATAGAGGTAAACCCAGAAAACCAGCAGCTGCAGGTTCTCAGGAACAGATCTCCGGGTCTGCTTCCTCAAAGCCTTCAGCATGACGGTGGTCCGCACTGCCTGGAAGACAGGCAGGTGGGAGCTTGGTTATGTTATTTCAGTCACGTTTGGGCAACATCTTGCCAGGATCCCTGGGTCACAGACCTTATCACCCAGGGATACAGACTGGAGTTTCAGGAACTCCCACCTCACAGATTCTTCAAATCAGGCTTACCAGCTTCTCCAGAAGCAAGTATGACTTTACAGGCAGCAATTCAAAAACTGGTACAGACTCAGGTCATTGTCCCAATTCCACTTCAACTACAAAACAAGGGTTATTACTTTAACCTGTTTGTGGTACCGAAACCGGACGGTTCAGTAAGGACCATTTTAAACCTTAAATCACTGAACCCATATTTAAGGGTGTTCAAGTTCAAGATGGAATCTCTGAGAGCGGTGATCTCAGGTCTGGAGGAGCGGGAATTCCTGGTGTCTCTGGACAGCAAGGATGCGTACCTTCATATTCCGATTTGGCCGCCTCATCCGGCTTATCTGTGGTTTGCACTGCAGGACTGTCACTATCGGTTTCAGGCCCTGCCATTTGGCCTTTCCACAGCACCGAGGGTATTCACCAAGGTTCACAAGCAGGGAGTGAACATAGGCCCTCATTCCGAGTTGATCGGTCGCAAGGCGAATTTAGCAGAGTTACACACGCTAAGCCGCCGCCTACTGGGAGTGAATCTTAGCTTCTTAAAATTGCGACCGATGTATTCGCAATATTGCGATTACTAACTACTTAGCAGTTTCAGAGTAGCTCCAGACTTACTCTGCCTGTGCGATCAGTTCAGTGCTTGTCGTTCCTGGTTGACGTCACAAACACACCCAGCGTTCGCCCAGGCACTCCCACCGTTTCTCCGGCCACTCCTGCGTTTTTTCCGGAAACGGTAGCGTTTTCAGCCACACGCCCCTGAAACGCCGTGTTTCCGCCCAGTAACACCCATTTCCTGTCAATCACATTACGATCGCCGGAGCGAAGAAAAAGCCGTGAGTAAAAATACTTTCTTCATAGTAAAGTTACTTGGCGCAGTCGCAGTGCGAACTTTGCGCATGCGTACTAAGCGGATTTTCACTGCGATGTGATGAAAAAGAACGAGCGAACAACTCGGAATGAGGGCCCTAATACCGTACTTGGCCGACCTGCTGATAAAAGCGCCTTCCAGGGAGAGGTTGTTGGACAGCATTGCCCTCTCAACCTAACTTCTCTAGTATCACGATTGATTCTGAATCTATCAAAATCCCACCCGGAACCAAGGCTTCCGTTTCTGGGGATGATACTGGATACGGAGGAATAGAAGGTATTCCTTCCATTGGAAAAGGCATTGGTAATCCAGTCGATGGTGCGGGATGTCATAAAACCAGCCCGGATATCGGTGCATCTATGCATTCGCCTTCTGGGGAAGGTGGTTGCCTCTGCAATACCGAAGGTTTCATGCGAGGCCCTTCCAGCTGGATCTGCTGGACAAATGGTCCGGATCGCATCTTCACATACACCAGAGGATACGTCTGTCACCAAAAGCCAGGATTTCTCTTCTGTGGTGGCTTCAGACTTCTCATTGACCGAAGGTCAAAGGTTCGGGATTCAAAATTGGGTTCTGCTAACCACAGACGCAAGCCTCAGAGGTTGGGGAGCAGTCATCCAGGTGGAACAGTTCCAAGGAAAAGTCAGGAAACCATTCTTCCAATCAACATTCTGGAACTAAGGGCTATATACAACGCCCTGCTACATTGCATCTTCTTCAAAATCACGCCATTCAGGTTCAGTCAGACAAAGTGACTGCAGTAATGTACATAGACCGACAGGGAGGAACAAAGAGCAGAGCAGCAATGTCAGAGGTAACAAGAATTCTCCTCTGAGCAGAAAGACACATGGTGGCGCTGTCAGCAATCTTCATTCCGGGAGTAGACAACTGGGAAGTGGACTTCCTCAGCAGACACGACCTCCACCCGGGAGATTGGGGCCTTTATCCGCAGGTGTTCCAGTCCTTAACACATCGGTGGGGAATTCCACAGATAGACATGATGGCCTCTCGTCTCAACAAGAAGCTAAAGTGGTATGTTCCAGGTCGAGGAACCCGCAAGCAGTGGCGGTGGACGCTCTGTAACTCCATGGGTCTACCAAATGGCTTACATGTTTCCACCTCTTCCACTGATCCCAAGAATTCTCAAAAGAATAAAAAGGGAAAAGGTTCAAGCAATTCTCATTGCTCCGGATTGGCCAAGAGGGGCCTGGTACGCGGATCTACGGGAGCATCTACCTCTTCGAGAGGATCTTCTACAACAGGGGCCGTTCGTCTATCAAGACTTACCACGGCTACGTTTGACGGCATGGAAGTTGAACGTCAAATTTTAGCCTGGAAAGGCATTCCAAACAAAGTTATTCCAACCCTGATCCAAGCCAGGAAAGGGGTAACGTCTAAACATTACCACCGTATTTGGAAAAAATATGTCTCGTGGTGTGAAAACAGGAAATTTCCTGCAGTGGAATTTCAACTGGGATGTTTTCTCCTTTTTCTACAGTCGGGTGTGGATGTGGGCCTACGATTGGGCTCCTTGAAGGTCCAGATTTCGGCCTTATCCATTTTCTTCCAGAAACAATTGGCTTCCCTCCCTGAGGTTCAGACGTTCTTGAAGCGGGTTCTGCACATCCAACCGCCGTTTGTGCCTCCCATGGCACCTTGGGATCTGAAAGTGGTGTTGCAGTTCCTACAATCGGAATGGTTTGAGCCTTTACAGGAGGTTGACGTAAAGTTTCTTACGTGGAAGACCGTTACACTATTGGCCTTAACTTCTGCAAGGCGTGTGTCCGAACTGGGGGTGTTGTCTCACAATAGCCCCTATTTGATTTTTCATGAAGATAGAGCTGAACTCAGAACTTGTCAGCAATTTCTTCCTAAGGTGGTGTCTGCGTTTCATATCAACCAACCTACTGTGGTTCCGGTGCTTACTGACACCTCTGCTACCTCAAAGTCCTTGGATGTTGTGAGGGCTTTGAAGATCTACGTGAAGCGAACAGCTCGTCACAGGAAATCTGACTCGCTGTTTGTTCTCTATGATCCCAAGAAAATTGTGTGTCCTGCTTTAAAGCAGTCTATTGCTCACTGGCTCAGGCTTACTATCCAGCATGCTTATTCATCGACAGGATTGCTAGTTCTAAAGTACAAGCCCACTCTACTAGGTCGGTGGGTTCTTCCTGGGCGGCTGCCCAAGGTGTCTCGACTTTACAACTCTGCCGAGCAGCTACTTGGTTAAGTTCGAACATGTTTGCTAAGTTCTACATGTGATACCCTACTGGTATCTGGTATGCAAATCTGCAGTCACTGTGTATAGTACATCAAACTTACTCTGCCCCGGCTGGTCATGGGTTCAGGCACAGTTACCAGAGGGTCCCCTGAAAAATCAGGTCTTTAACTACAAGTACATTGTGGGTGTGGACTACAGGTGTCGGTGCAGCGCATAAAGAATTGGGCGCCAGGCCATCTCAGAAAAACAGCATAAAGTTTATTTCAACATCAAACGGATATTTCAGGGATAACTTGTGAACACTCCTCCAGCACAAAGCATATCAGTTACAGTGGATCCCATATCAGGGCACCTCCTCCAGCGCATCGCTTAGTCGCAGCGGCATATTTATAGCGAACATCAGTACATACCAGGGCATTCTGTGACCAGTAGTGCTACACATCAGGTTACCGTCTCTCTCTCTCTCTTACTGAGCGAGGATTCTTTTCCTTGGGGGGCTTCTAATCACGCCACGTGGCTTTCCGACCACTTCACCCAGATACCTCTCGAGATACTTTTCCATGGGGGCACTTACTCACGCCGCGTGGCTTCCAACCACTTCACCCAGATACCTCTTGAGACTCACACCTTGAGTACACTTTTCTCCTGGCATCACCCTTTCACTGGATTCTGCATACTGCTGCTCTCACACTGCGATGTCTCCCTCTGTCAAATGCTTTGCTGTGGCTGGCATCACTCCCCACCTAAACATGTGGGGAGCCCTCACTGGGGCTACATCTTTCTGGTTAATCCACCACACTTCAGCTAGCTAAAACATGTGCTTCTCCTCACTGTCTGTCTGCTCTCTGCTCTGCTGCTGCTGCTCTCATTCTGTTGTAGCTGTCTTGTGTCTCACTGCAGGACAACCTTTATATAACCCTGCATTCCCAGGGTCACATTCAAAATCTGGGATTTCCCGCTCTGTCTTTCCCGCTCTCAGTTTCCCGCTCTGAGTCTGCAAATGAGTGAGTCATGCCCTTTGCATTTTGCAGACTGATCTGTATTGCTATGAGCTGTGCTGTTAACTCCTTCTGTGCTGCAAGCTGTAGGCTGCTGGCACAGTGCTTATGCAACTCCAGCAAACATTTTACTTTGATTAAAGTCATGCTGGCACCTGTAGTGCCACAGTTGATTTGGGCTGCAGTTTCAGGGTATCACATACAAGTTCAATACTTTAGCCTCGGAGGACCTTCAGTTTGGTCAATCAGTTCTGCAGGAACCTCAGCACTCTCCCTCCCCGTTTGGGAGCTTTGGTACATCCCCATGGTACTAATGTGGACCCTAGTGTCATCTAGGACGTAATAGAAAATAGGATTTTAATTACCTACTGGTAAATCCTTGTCTCGTAGTCCGTAGAGGATACTGGGCGCCCGCCCAGTGCTTCGTTTTTCCTGCACTGTTACTTTGTTAAGTATTGTTGTTGGTTCAGCTGTTGCTGTTGCTGTTCAAGTTGGTTAGTATGGCTTTCTCTTGTTTGTGTGTGCTGGTTTGAATCTCATCACTGTTCTGTTACAACCTTCGTCAGGATGTGTCCGTCTTCTCGGGCACAGTTTCTAGACTGAGTCTGGTGGGAGGGGCATAGAGGGAGGAGCCAGTGCACACTATTGATTTCTTAAAGTGCCCAAGGCTCCTAGTGGACCCATTTATACCCCATGGTACTAATGTGGACCCCAGTATCCTCTACGGACTACGAGAAAAGGATTTACTGGTAGGTAATTAAAATCCTATTTTCTCTCTTTGGACCTTATATAGAATGCACACAACATTATATATATGTATTCAAGCAAGTATGCCTTTGTACATTTAACTTTCTACAGATGCTTTTCCAGATGCACAAATCAGCATATGTTCACTTTACATAGAGCATATAGGGCCTAATTCAGACCTGATTGCAGCAGCACATTTGTTATCTAATGGGCAAAACCATGTGCACTGCAGGGGGGGCAGGTATAACATGCAGAGAGCGTTAGATTTGGGTGTGGTGTGTTCAAACTGAAATCTAAATTGCAGTGTAAGAATAAAGCAGCCAGTATTTACCCTGCACTGAAACAATATAACCCACCCAAATCTAACTCTCTCTGCATATGTTACATCTGCCCCCCCCTGCAGTGCACATGGTTTTGCCCAACTGCTAACAAACTTGCTGCTGCGATCAGATCTGAATTACCCCCATAGATAAGACAGGAGCAAGGATTCATCTACAATCGGCATTAGTTCAGAGAATTGTACCAAACAGATGGGATGCGCAAAGACACGCCTCCTAAAAGGCTTATCTTAAAGATACATGTGAGTCCACATGGGACACAAGTTAGCCAAAACCCTACTGTGCTGAACTGGCATGTGAATGCTTCTGAAAGGCCTCTCCAAGCTGATACCTCTTATTTATGTACCCCCTTTTAAAACGTAGGGGTCTATTTACTAAGCCTTGGATGGAGATAAAGTGTCCGGAGATAAAGTACCAGCCAATCAGCTGCTAACTGCCATGTCACAGACTGGGTTTGAAAAATGACAGTTAGGAGGTGATTGGCTGCTACTTTATCTCCACCTGAGGCTTAGTAAATAGACCCCTTAAACTGCTACTTCTCACTAGTGTGATGCCTTGGGGTGGTTGGGTTGTGCTGGACTGGGGGGTCACGTGCTCTGGACATAAACCTTAGGAATGTTAGGGACCCACCTGATGAGTTCACCTAGCCGTGTTAGGTGGGCCCATATGTTTTGGGCAAAATTGTGCTAAGAACCTCAATTTTACTCCATGTTAAATTGCAGAGTTTATTCTATTTGTTCTGATTATCAGTTCTTAGTGCTTATAGTGTGCCTCTGCATTTTCTTTTTTTAACCTGTGAGGCCTGTCCAAGTGCAAGTATAGACAATGGAAATACGGTGCAATTTTTGCGTTATAGCTTACACAACTCAAAATGCATCCCTTTGTATGTGTGCGTCCCCGCATGATTTGTGTATGTATAGATAGATATAGATATATGCTATGCATATAATATATATATATAAAAACACCAATATGCAGGTGTGTGTGTGTATATACAGCCTTTACGATGACTAGGACAGAGCTGTTGGAGCATGCCACAGGCAGCACTCACATACCATGACCTGTGTTCTGTTGATTTAATTAAATAACTGAAGGATGGATTCTGTTAGCTGGAGGCACAAGCAGAGAATCAAAGGTTTGTTTGCACGTGTTGTTCTGTGAGAGGAAGAACAGGGACATTTTTATAATGTCTCAAACAAAATTAATTTTCATACACAAAACATAACTCTTTCCAGCAGGCCCCACAGGGCTGATCTCATACTCTCTCACCATACAACACTGTGATCGTCCTCTCTACTGTTCGGTTTGAACTCTCAGTAACAGGAAGGCAGAACCATATATCAATAAAGTCACAAGTTTACTTGTGTAGCGATAATAACTTTACTAAACGTTGATTCATTCAATATGTACAGCACAGGGGTGTAGGGTGTGGTGAGATAATCATTATACAGTAAATATCCTCTACAGGGCGTTATATGTGGATGGTCCTGACTTCTTGAACTCTAGTGTGGTCACCTAGGGTAAAATGGGGTGGAAAACCAGCCCGGGAGATTTATGAAGCAGCCCTAATGGGGCTGCGGTTTGATGAGGGGGTGGAGCATACTTGCCTACCCTCCCGGAATGGCCGGGAGGCTCCCAAAAATCGGGTGACCCTCCCGGCCCCCCGGAAAGGTGGGCAAGCCTCCCGCTTTCCCCCTCGGCCACCCGCAGCAGAGAACAAGCGGGCGGCCCGAGGGGGTCCGATGACGCGATTCACGCTGAATCGCGTCATCGTAGCTCCGCCCCCGCTATGCAGCGGCTCGTTTCTCGGCACAGCACAGCGGGGGGGCGGAGTCACGATGACGCGACCCTGATGTTACGCCCCCGGACTGCCCATCCTGCTGCCGGCCACGCCCCTGGACCGCCTACCCTGTGCCGGCCACGCCCCCCATACACCTACAACGCTGCCTCCTCCCGGAAGAGGAGGCAGCAAAGTAGGTAACTATGGGGTGGAGTCTGTTGAGGGGGAGGGATCCCTCCTCATAGGGCCTGATTGTACGCAATTGCGGCCTTCCTTGCGTCTTTAGCTGCAGTTGTGTCTGAGACCAGGGGCGGATTGGGAACTAAAAGTGGCCCTGTAAGATTTTGTAGAAGTGACCCGACATGAGAGGTAATTCAGAGTTGATTACAGCAGCAAATTTGTTAGCAGTTGGGCAAAACCATGTGCACTCTAGGTGTGGCAGATATAACATTTGTAGAGAGAGTTAGATTTGGGTGGGTTATTTTGTTTCTGTGCAGGGTAAATACTGGCTGCTTTATTTTTACACTGCAATTTAGATTTCAGTTTGAACACACCCCACCCAAATCTAACTCTCTGCACATATTATATCTGCCCCCCCTGCAGTGCACATGGTTTTGCCCAACTGCTAACAAATTTGCTGCTGCGATCAGGTCTACATTACCCCCAAGGGCAGCACAAGAGGAATAACATACCGTGTAGCCATGGCAGCATCACTGGATGGCAGAGTTGCTGTACTGCAGAGATGGAGTAACAGAATGAATGGGGACAGTGCAGTGTACAGAGTGTGGTGAGCTGCCTGTCATGTGGGGGGCGGGGTCACATGACAACACACAAAACAGGCCCTACAGACACGGTAGATGCTAGAATCAAGTGGGCTAAGGGACCTTTTCCGTAAGGGGGAGGAGTTACGACGCAAGGGGGAGGAGCTAGGCCAGCGGGATAGTTCCTCTACTATCCACGCCACCAACTATTACCTTTAGTAATTAGGTGGTGAGCGAAGCGGAGCGGAGCGAGCCACCGTAACCGAAGTGTGGCGAGCGAAGCGAGCCCGCGAGGGTACTTTTCGGGTACCCTGTTCGCCCGTAGCTCCTCCCCCTGGTGACGTAGCTCCTCCCCTCAATACGTCACAAGGTCCCTTCAGCCACTCCGATATAGAACCAACCCTACAGACACGTCGGCCTGCCAGGAATCTTCCTGGTGAGCCCAATGGCCAATCCGCCCCTGGTGGTCACTCTGCTGAAATGAGCTCAAATAAGGGTGAAACAGTCATTTTATTCTATTTTATACCTACTATCATGAGTTTATAATGATTGGTTAATGGACCATGGCCCTAATTCAGACCTTATCGCAAAAGCAAAATCTTTCTCTAATGGGTAAAACCATGCATGCAGGGGAGGCAGATATAACATGTGCAGGGAGAGTTAGATTTGGGTGGGTTATTTTGTTTCTGTGCAGGGTAAATACTGGCTGCTTTATTTTTACACTGCAATTTAGATTGCAGATTGAACTCACCACACCCAAATCTAACTCTCTCTGCACATGTTACATCTGCCTCCCCCTGCAGTGCACATGGTTTTGCCCAACTGCTAACAAATTTCCTGCTGCGATCAACTTGGAATTACCCCCTTTATTCATTTTAGATGCCTCCATGTCCACATTTTGTTCAGGTATTGAATACAGCTCTTTAGAGATTTACACCAGATTAAGGTTAGAATTAAATGCTTAAAAGAGAAAAATCACAAATAATAATAGCCTTGGCCTGTGAAGACTTTATGAAAGGCTTTCCTGCTGGTTTTGCTGATATGCTAATTCATCATCACAGAGATAGCTACACTCGTTGTACTATAATGGTAGATTAGAAAAATGATGAGATTTCACAGTAAGAGCCCTTAAGAGCAGAAATGTCCAGAATCAGGCTGTTCTGGGAGCTTAGTATAAATAAACCGATTTCTTCCTGCAGTTTATTACAGTGTCGGAAGTTGTAGGTTTTTTTTGTTTTTTTCGTAAATTAGTTCTCAGTGCCCATGAATATTTTAAAAGCATTGAATTGGATCAGAAGTGGCTTGTGTAAAATGAATCATTCTGGGATGTCCACTAGGTGGCAGCAGTTGCAGCTTTTTTCATCAAGTTGAACTAGACAGGGCTGTGTAACTGATGAATATATACTTTGGTCCCCTCTAATTAACACTCAAACTTGTTTCCTGTCCGTGTTACATAACTATTTTTTTTTTTATATTAACAGTTTTAGCGCACCCATATTCCACCTTTTACAGATAATATATTGTCATTCTCGGCAGTGGAGCTTAGAATTTATATTCCCCACCACCTAGACACACACAAGAATTACTTTTTGTTGTCGTCAGAAGCCAATTGACCATACTAGTATGAAACCGGAGGAATCCCACACAAACACAGAGCGGACATACAAACTCCACACAGATAGGGATTTGGTGTGACTCGAACTCAAGACCTGCCTGTGACCACAAATCTTACAATCATTGTTTCTGTCTCACTTCTTCTACCTGTAACTGCTAGTGCATACTTGCACATTCTCTCCAAATTAAGACTCACGAATTTGGGGAGTGTCTTTGACCACTTCACAGGTTTAGTGGGCATGGCAAAGTAGTGTGATGGTGTAAATTCACTATGAACCACAACGCGTCCTTTATCAACTTAATACTGGAAATCATGGAAAAAATTTGCTCCCTCTTGACTGATTCCCTGTAGAGGTGGTTGCAGAATTTATATAAGGAGGGGGCCCTAGACAGTCGCACTGTCCTTTATTACATTTCAGGATGCTGATGTGTCCAGGATTCGAACCTGTTGCCTGTGACATTGCAGTCGGACCCTCTATTCACTGAGCTACAGTATCTGCCCTTGCATAGAAAGCTAGAGAATACCAAGCTGGATAGTTTTAACTATTTTAAGCTTATCTTGTACTTTGTGAAGGGTTGATCAGCGTTGTGGCTGCGCAGCTCTATGTAATGTGTGGCTGCAATGGATTGGATGTGTGGCTGCACACTGCAGGGATCTGCTCGAATATGATGTTGGTTATGGCCCTCATTCCGAGTTGTTTGCTCGCTAGCTGCTTTTAGCAGCAGTGCAAACGCTAAGCCGCCGCCCTCTGGGAGTGTATCTTAACATAGCAGAATAGCGAACGAAAGATTAGCAGATTTGCTCGAAAAATCTCTTCCTGCAGTTTCTGAGTAGCTCCAGACCTACTCCTAGATTGCGATCACCTCGGTCCGTTTAGTTCCTGCTTTGACGTCACAAACACGCCCTACGTTCGGCCAGCCACTCCAACGTTTCTTCAGCCTCTCCTGCGTTTTCGGCTGACACGCCTGCGTTTTTAGCACACTCCCGGAAAACGCTCAGTTACCACCCAGAAACACCCACTTCCTGTCAATCACTCACCGATCAGCAGAGTGACTGAAAAGCGTTGCTCGGACCGGTGTAAAATTGCACAGTTTTGTGTGAAATTACTTCGCGTGTGCGCCCTGCGGCCCATACGCATGCGCAGAACAGCCGATTTTTAGCCTGATCGCTATGCTGCGAAAAACGGCAGCGAGCGATCAACTAGGAATGAGGGCCTATATTTTTACGGGGCACAGGTAGCTTCAGCTCATAGTTTTTATGCGGGATCAAGTGGCTCGGTGGGAGGGGTGTTTGGCTGAGATGCAGCAGGTTGTGAGTTTGAGTCCTGGGTGTGGCAGTATATTGAAATGTGTTATTTAATGAGGGCTATTGTGGCAAAATTTTGGATTGAGTACATGAATGTGGTATACAGAGAATTTATGTCCAAGTCCATTTTAATGCATTGTTCTATAAATGTGTATATGTCATGCCCCTTCCCTGCGAGGCATGCGCCTTATGTCTCGATTGGATAAATGAAGGAAGGGGGGGGGGGGGGAGGGGGTAATTCTCTTTCTGGCACAAGGCACCGAAAATGTTAGTTACGGCTCTGCTTACGACGAGTGGCGGGATCATGCCTTATGTGTGTTGACCTGTGTTACTTACTGAATGTCTTTCGGCCAGGGCGTCCTGTCCGTCCCAACCTGAAGCTCAATCTTTCAAAAACTGAGCTAATAACATCTTCCCTGATACACAGCAAAACAATAAGCCATGACCTCACATGCCCACTCCATAGGGGTCATTCTTGTCTCAGAACTATCCTTTGTTCACCATACATCCAATTTGTATACAAACCATGTTACAGACCAGTGGCGTAACTACTGCCCCCGCAGTCCTCGCGGTGGCTTGGGGGCGAGGGGCTGCGGGGGCGCCACTGATTTAGAACAGATTGACATGCGGACGAACGTCCGCATGTCAATCTGCGATCTCCTCTCCCTCCTTGCTGCGGTGCCTGCTCCCCCGGTTCTCCCCCCCCCCCATGTGTTGGAGGGACACGAGCGCATCGCGCGTCTCTCCTGTGTCCCTCCTGGCTCTCCCCCGGCCGGTCTAAGGAAGCAAGTGCCGTTCGTGAGCTCTGATTGGCTCACGAACGGCACTTCCTTTATTAGACAGCTGGGGGAGAGCCAGGAGGGACACAGGAGAGACGCGCGATGCGCTCGTGTCCCTCCAACACATAGGGGGGGGCCGGAGGAGCAGGCACTGGGGCATATACCCAGCACTGGGGACATATACCTGGCACTGGGGGGGCATATACCTGGCACTGAGGGCATGTACCTGGCACTGGGGGCATATACCTGGCACTGGGGGCATATACCTGGCACTGGGGGGGCATATACCCGGCACTGGAGGCATATACCTGGCACTGGGGGGGAAGCAGGCACTAGGGGGGAATATCTGGCACTGGGGGCATGTACCTGGCACTGGGGGCATATACCCGGCACTGGGGGGGCATATACCCGGCACTGGGGGCATATACCTGGCACTGGGGGGGCATATACCTGGCACTGGGGGCATATACCTGGCACTGGGGGGGAAGCAGGCACTGGGGGGGAATATCTGGCACTGGGGGCATATACCTGGCACTGGGGGCATATAACTGGCACTGGGGGGGCATGTACCTGGCACTGGGGGCATATACCTGGCACTGGGGGCATATACCTGGCACTGGGGGGGAATATCTGGCACTGGGAGAATATCTGGCACTGGGGGGGCATATACCTGGCACTGGGGAGGCATATACCTGGCACTGGGGAGGCATATACCTGGCACTGGGGAGGCATATACCTGGCACTGGGGGAATATACCTGGCACTGGGGGGGCATATACCCGGCACTGGGGGCATATACCCGTGACTGGGGGGGCATATACCTGGCACTGGGGGGGAAGCAGGCACTGGGAGGGAATATCTGGCACTGGGGGCATATGCCTGGCACTGTGGGGGAATATCTGGCACTGGGGGCATATACCTGGCACTGGGGGGGGGGGGGGAATATCTGGCACTGGGGGGTCATATACCTGGCACTGGGGGCATATACCTGGCACTGAAGGGGGGGGATATCTGGCACTGGGGGCATATACCGGGCACTGGGGGGGAATATCTGGCACTGGGGGGGAAGCAGGCACTGTGGGGGAATATCTGGCACTGGGGGGGGGGCATATACCTGGCACTGTGGGGGAATATCTGGCACTGGGTGCATATACCTGGCACTGTGGGGGAATATCTGGCACTGGGTGCATATACCTGGCACTGTGGGGGAATATCTGGCACTGGGAGCATATGTGGCACTGGGAGCACGGCCCTAGCAACAAGCACTACCCCCTAGCAACGAGCAGGACACCCAGTGCATGAAACCCCTGGCAACGAGCATGACACCCTGAGCATGAAAACCCCTGGCACCGTGCATGGAACCAAGAGCATGAAACCCCTGGCAACGAGGAGGTAATTTAAAAGTAATTGGAAGCCTTACTGTAGAACTTAATGTGTAATGGGCATTACGGTGTGTGGCATAATGTATCACGGACATTGCGGTGTGTGTCATAATGTATCAGGCATTACGGTGTGTTGTATACTATATCACGGGCATTGTGGTATGTGGTATAATGTCTCAGGATCATTGTGGTGTGTGTCATACTGTGTCACAGACATTGTGTGTGCTATAATGTATCAGGGGCATTGCAGTGTGTAGCATAATGTATAACGGGCATTGCGATTCCTGTCATAATGTGTCACAGGCATTACGGTGTGTGGCATAATGTGTCGGGGGCATTACGGTGTGTGGCATAATGTGTCGGGGGCATTACGGTGTGTGGCATAATGTGTAGGGGGCATTACGGTGTGTGCATATTGTGTCATGTGCATTATTGTCAGTGATCGCAAAAACGCGCCATGGCGCGTATTTTACCCAGAAACAGCCGCCCGGGACTCACATTTAGAAGATGAGCGGGTCCCACAGGACGCGCTCATCTGAATATGTGTTTGCATGTGTTAAGCCTGTCAGCGGAATGCAGGAGGTGACTGGCTGTTTCCTCGGCCAATCACCTCCTGTAGTCTCCATCCAATCACAGCCTGCAGCATCTCCCGCTTTGAATCCTGCTCCCCGCCAGCACATGAATCTGTGCTGCAGGGCTGACAGACTGGCCCCGCTCATCCGGCTCCACTGCCGCTCTGCCGCCAGCACCCTCCTCTGCGACTGGGAGTACAGCTCCGGATCTGCCCGCCGCCACCCCCCTACCCGGGACCCGCTCAACGCCCCACTGAGACCCGACAACTACCTTCCAGCAGGAGCCGCCCGGGCTGCGCAGCTCCCGCTGTAGGTAAGCAGTAGACAGTGCTGCATCGCCCCGCTTCCCCTGGAGTAGCTGGTGCAGATGCGGGATGTCCGGGGGCTGCAAGCTCCGTGTGTGCAATGTGAGGCCGCTCAGAGTGTCAGGGCCTCACTGACACCATTTTTCTGACAGCACAGTGCAGTGAGTGCACTGGCACAAGTAGCCAGCCGGTGCCGCAGCATGAAGGAGCTATCTGTGAAATCGCAAGCAGAGGCTGGCAAGAAGGAGCTCCTCCGATCGCTTCCCCTGACGGGCTGGCCACTGCTAAATATACCAGTATATCAGTACAACTGTGCAGTGACACTGACTTTCCCATTGCACCTGGGGCTCCACTACTTTGACACAGTTGGAACTGATTATCGGTATATTTAGCAGTGGCCAGCCCGTCAGGGGAAGCGATTGGACGAGCTCCTTCTTGCCAGAGAACAGCCTCTGCTTGCGATTTCACATAGAGCTCCTCCAGGCTGCGGCTACTACAGGCGCAGGCTGGCTACTTGTGCCAGTGCACTCACTGCACTGTGCTGTCAGAAAAAATGGTGAGTGTCAGTGAGTTGCTGCTGGGGGCGGAACCACTTGTGTCAAACGGCCCCTTCGTGCAACTGGAGGTGATAAGTGAGTGGTTACTGCAATGTGCCTCAGTGCTCTACCAGGCGCGTTGTGTATAATAACGTGTTCTACCTGGCGCAATGTGTATAACGTGTTCTACCTGGCGCAATGTGTATAATAACGTGTTCTACCTGGCGCAATGTGTATGATAACGTGCTCTACCTGGCGCAATGTGTATGATAACGTATTCTACCTGGCGCAATGTGTATGATAATGTGTTCTACCTGGCGCAATGTGTATGATAACGTGTTCTACCTGGCGCAATGTGTATGATAACGTGCTCTACCTGGTGCAATGTGTATAATAATGTGCTCTACCAGGCGCAATGTGTATGATAACGTGCTCTACCTAGTGCAATGTGTATAATAACGTGCTCTACCAGGCGCATTGTGTATAATAACGTGTTCTACCTAGTGCAATGTGTATTATAACGTGCTCTACCAGGCGCATTGTGTATAATAACGTGTTCTACCTGGCGCAATGTGTATGATAACGTGCTCTACCTGGCGCAATGTGTATGATAACGTGTTCTACCTGGCGCAATGTGTATGATAACGTGTTCTACCTGGCGCAATGTGTATGATAACGTGCTCTACCTAGTGCAATGTGTATTATAACGTGCTCTACCAGGCGCATTGTGTATAATAACGTGTTCTACCTGGCGCAATGTGTATGATAATGTGCTTTACCAGGCGCATTGTGTATAATAACGTGTTCTACCTGGCGCAATGTGGCTGATAACGTGCTCTACCAGGCGCATTGTGTATAATAACGTGCTCTACCTGGCGCAATGTGTATAATAACGTGTTCTACCTGACGCAATGTGTATGATAACTTGCTCTACCTAGCGGCAATGTGTATGATAACTTGCTCTACCTAGCGGCAATGTGTATGATAACATGCTCTACCTGATGCAATGTGTATGATAACTTGCTCTACCTAGCGGCAATGTGTATGATAACATGCTCTACCTGGCGCAATGTGTATGATAACGTGCTCTACCTGGCGCAGTGTGTATAACGTGTTCTACCTGGCGCACTGTGTATGATAACGTGCTCTACCTAGCGGCAATGTGTATGATAACGTGCTCTACCTGGTGCAAAGTGTATGACGTGCTGTACCTGGTGCAAAGTGTATGACGTGCTGTACCTGGTGCAAAGTGTATGACGTGCTGTACCTGGTGCAAAGTGTATGACGTGCTGTACCTGGAGCAAAGTGTATGACGTGATCTACCTGGATCAGTGTGCATAGGAGGTTCTACCTGGTGCAATGTGTATAAGCGCCACTACTGTGTGGTGTAATGTGAATTGACACTATTATGTGGCCACGCCCCTTCCCTTCGAAGCCACACCCCTAAAATTTTGCGGCGCGCCTACGGCGCGCACTACCTGTTCTTTGTGGTCTAAGTGGTCTAACACCAATTCACTTTCTGCCTAAGGGCACCAAAATGTCTAGTTACAGCTCTGGTGCAGGGTGTCCTGCATGCTACACAGCCCAGCAGCATTGTCACCCCATCCCCCCCATCTTGCAACACTTTTGTAGTGTCCAAACAAGATTAAAATTAATAAGAACCTTCATTCCGATGGGACCCAGAAAAAGACCGGTAGGACCCCAATTTTTAAAAGTGAAGGGTCCCTGGGACCCACTTTTTTTTTGGCTCAGCGCGATCACTGATTGTGTGTGGAATAATGTCTAAGGGCCATTGCAGTATGTGGAATAATGTATACTGGGCATTACTATAAGGAGGAAAAATTGCAAATAATGTAAGGGGCATGAATCAGGATTATTTTTCATTCCTGTGGTGGCCAACGTCTGGGCGTGCAGGTTGCAAAACTGGGGTATAAGGTAGTCTTTTCCTGCAATGCCACGCCCTCCACGCAAAGCCACGCCCATTTCGACAAAGCCACACACCCTTTTTGCCAGAGCGCGCCGCAGGCAATTACGGGGTGTATGGGGGGGGGGGGGGGGGGGGGCGCCGAAGGATTTTTTGGCTTGGGGGAGAAAAATTTCTAGTTACGCCACTGTTACAGACATCTAAGAAACATTTCCAGAATAAGCTGGTTTCTCATATGAAACACTGCACATAACATATAGGGGCTAATTCTGACCTAACTGGTGCTGTGCTTGTGCGCACAGCAGCGACCAGGCATGAACTGTGTTTTGCGCCAGTGCATGCCAGACAGCCAACGGCTGTCATTAGCTAGCGATCGCCTCTGCCTGATTGACAGGCAGAGGCGGTCGTTGGGCGGGACGGCAGCGTTAATCCACCGTTTAAGAGGCGCGGTCCAGCCAACGCAGGCGCTGCGTCCGGGCAGCGACGAGTATCTCCCGGCCAGCATGCAGGAGCTGCGCTGGCTGGGAGCTACTCCTGAAGTACAAAAGCATCGCCGCTGTGTGATGCTTTTGTACTTCTGCGACGAGGCAGGGACTGACATGTGGGGTGGGCTAGCCTTGTGCTAAATTTAGCACAGCTACGATTAGCTCTGAATCACCCCCCATAGGCACTTGCAATCTCCCACATTGACTTTTGCAATGTCCTCCTCACTAGTCTTCCCCTAACCAGACTTTCTCTAGCATCCATAAGGGATATTGGGGGAATCTAGTACAATGGGTATAGACGGGGTCCAAAGGAGCCGGTGCACTTTAAATTTCTTCACTGGGTGTGCTGGGTCCTCCTCCCCTCTATGCCCCCTCCCACAGGCAGTTTAGAAGAAAGTGCCCTCAGGAGAGGATGCACATTTCTGCAGCTCCAGAGATTTTTCTTCAATTTCTTTTCAACTTTTATTATTTTCAGTATGCTGTTTGGGCAACAGCATACCTGCACCGTGAGCATTAGGAAGGGGAGGGGGGGGGGGGCGTTCACCGGCCTTGCGAGGTGCAGAGCCGCTTCCCCGCTGCAGGACCGGAGAGGTTGGTTGTTTGTTCAGCGGGGCACTGCGCCTTGGCTGTCACAATCGCAACACTAGCCTGAAGGTGACGTCTGTGGGGAGTACAAAATGGGGCCCCCCGGTTCAAAGTGCGGCTAAACACGGGCGCGGCCTACGGGACCCTCCTGAGGGGTTCCGCTAGAGTCCCCCGTGTAGACTGGCTTATATTAGCTTGAACTAGCACTTGTGCAACATTTTTAACCTACACAGGAGTCTTTGCCAGTATAAATATCATTATAGCTCCGGCACCATTGGAGGGGGTGGAGCTAACTCAGAGTGGGACCAGCGACATTTTGGTACCCTCCTCTGCCAAATGCAGCCACGGACAGCATACACAGCGCTTCCTGCCTCACAAGACACACTGGAAATCTGGTACAAGGTGTAACAAAGGGGGAGAGCTGCTATTGTACACAGTCTGTGTCTTCTCCAGGACAGAATTTACTAGTATTTGCTGTGTTATAGTTAGCTGACAGCCTTACTGGGGCAGTGCAGCTAGGGGTGTGCTGGTGTCTCTGTCTGTCTCTCTCTCCTCTCACATACAGTAAGGGCAGGTTTGCAAAGTATTTTCTCTGACGTCCTAGTGGATGCTGGGAACTCCGTAAGGACCATGGGGAATAGCGGCTCCGCAGGAGACTGGGCACATCTAAAGAAAGCTTTAGGATCACCTGGTGTGCACTGGCTCCTCCCCCTATGACCCTCCTCCAAGCCTCAGTTAGATTTCTGTGCCCGACGAGAAGGGTGCACACTAGGGGCTCTCCTGAGCTCTTTGTGAAAGTTTTAGTTTAGGTTTATTATTTTCAGTGAGACCTGCTGGCAACAGGCTCACTGCATCGAGGGACTAAGGGGAGAAGAAGCGAACTCACCTGCGTGCAGAGTGGATTGGGCTTCTTAGGCTACTGGACATTAGCTCCAGAGGGACGATCACAGGTTCAGCCTGGATGGGTCACCGGAGCCGCGCCGCCGTCCCCCTTACAGAGCCAGAAGAGCGAAGAGGTCCGGAAAAATCGGCGGCAGAAGACGATCCTGTCTTCAGATAAGGTAGCGCACAGCACCGCAGCTGTGCACCATTGCTCTCAGCACACTTCACACTCCGGTCACTGAGGGTGCAGGGCGCTGGGGGGGGCAGCGCCCTGAGACGCAATAAATCGATAAAAAAACCTTATATGGCTAAAATAAATGCATCACATATAACTCCTGGGCTATATGGATGCATTTAACCCCTGCCAAAACATACAGAAAAAGGATGATAAGGACGCCGAGAAAGGGGCGGAGCCTATCTCCTCAGCACACTGGCGCCATTTTCCCTCACAGCTCAGTTGGAGGGAAGCTCCCTGGCTCTCCCCTGCAGTCACTACACTACAGAAAGGGGTTAAAAAAGAGAGGGGGGCACAAATTAGGCGCAGTATATAACAATACAGCAGCTATAAAGGGAAAAACACTTATATAAGGTTATCCCTGTATATATATATAGCGCTCTGGTGTGTGCTGGCAAACTCTCCCTCTGTCTCCCCAAAGGGCTAGTGGGGTCCTGTCCTCTATCAGAGCATTCCCTGTGTGTGTGCTGTGTGTCGGTACGTTGGTGTCGACAAGTATGAGGAGAAAAATGATGAGGAGACGGAGTAGAGTGTCTGAAATTGTGTTGTCACCCCCTAGGGGGTCGACACCTGAGTGGATGTACTGTTGAAATTGCGTGACAGTGTCAGCTTTGTATAAAAGACAGTGGTTGACATGAGACAGCCGGCTACTCAGCTTGTGCATGTCCAGACGTCTCATACAGGGGCCCTAAAGCGCCCGTTACCTCAGATACAGACGCCGACAGGGGTACTGACTCCTGTGTCGACGGTGAAGAGACAACCGTGATTTCCAATAGGGCCACACATTGCATGATTGAGGCAATGGAAAAAGTTTACACTTTTCTGATAATATGAATACCACCAAAAAAAAAGGGGTATTATGTTTGGTGAGGAAAAACTTCCTGTAGTTTTCCTGAATCTGAGAAATAAAATGAGGTGTGTGATGATGCGTGGGTTTCCCCCCGATAACAATTGATATTTTCTAAAAAGTTATTGGCAGTATACCTTTTCCCGCCAGAGGTTGGGAAACACCCCCTAGGGTGGATAAAGCGCTCACACGCTTGTAAAAACAAGGGCTCTACCCTCTCCTGAGATGGCCGTCCTTAAGGATCCTGCTGATAGAAAGCAGGAGCGTATCCTAAAATGTATTTACACACATACTGGTGTTATACTGCGACCAGCAATCGCCTCAGCCTGGATGTGCAGTGCTGGGTTGGCGTGGTCGGATTCCCTGACTGGAAATATGATATCCTAGATAAGGACAGTATATTATTGCCTATAGAGCAATTAAAAGATGCATTTCTATATATGCAGGATGCACAGCGGAATATTTGCCGACTGGCATCAAGTATAAGTGCGTTGTCCAATTATTCCAGTAAAGTGGTCAGGTGATGCGGATTCCAAACGGCATTTGGAAGTATTGCCTTAAAAGAGGGGATGTACCCCAGGTCGCCTCTCAAAAGAAGACGCCGTATTATCAGGCACAGTCCTGGTTGGCAAGCGGACAAAAGGGTTCCTCTTTTCTGCTCGTGACAGAGGGAGAGGAAAATGGCTGCAGAGATCAGCCAGTTCCAAGGAACAGAAACCCTTTTCCGCCGCTGCCAAGCCCTCAGTATGACACTAGGGCTTTACAAATTCAGGCACGGTGGGGTCCCGTTCTCAATGAATTTCAGTGCGCAGTGGGCTCACTCGCAAGTAGACCCCTGGATCCTTCAGATAATATTTCAGGGGTACAAATTGGAATTCGAGACGTATTCCCCTCGCCGTTTCCAAAAGTCTGTTTTACCGACGTCTCCCGCTGACAGGGAGGCAGTTTTGGAAGCCATTCACAAGCTGTATTCCCAGCAGGTGATAATCAAGGTACCCCTCCTGCAACAGGGAACGGGGTATTATTCCACACTATTGTGATACCGAAGCCAGACGGCTCGGTGAGACCGATTTTAAAATCTAAAATCTTTGAACACTTGCATACAGAGGTTCAAATTCAATATTGAGTCACTCAGAGCAGTGATTGCAAACCTGGAAGAAAGGGACTACATGATGTCTCGGGACATCAAGGAGGCTTACCTTCATGTCAAAATTTACCCTTCTCACCAAGGGTATTTCAGGTTATGGTACAGAACTGTATCAGTTCGGACGCTGCCGTAGGGATGGTCCACGGCACCCCGGGTCTTTACTGAAGTAATGACCGAAATGATGATATTCCTTCGAAGGAAGGGAATTTTAGTTATCCTTTACTTGGACGATTCCCTGATAAGGGTAAGATCCAGGGAACAGTTGGAGATCGGTGTAGCACTATATCAGGTAGTGTTGCGGCAGCACGATTGGATTTTCAATATTCCAAAAATCGCAGCTGGTTCCGACGACTTGTCTTCTGTTCCTAGGGATGATTCTGGACATAGTCCAGAAAGAAGGTGCTTCTCCCGGAGGAGAAAGCCAGGGAGTTATCCGAGCTAGTCAGGAACCTCCTAAAACCGAACCAAGTCTCAGTGCATCAATGCACAAGGGTTCTGGGTAAAAATGGTGGCTTCCTACGAAGCAATCCCATTCGGCAGATTCCACGCACAGTGGAACCTTCTGGACAAATGGTCCGGGTCGCATCTTCAGATGCTTCAGCGGATAACCCTGTCACCAGGGACAAGGGTATCCCTCCTGTGGTGGTTGCAGAGTGCTCATCTTCTAGAGGGCCGCAGATTCGGCATTCGGGACTGGGTCCTGGTGGCCACGGATGCCAGCCTGCGAGGCTGGGGAGCAGTCACACAGGGAAGGAATTTCCAGGGCTTATGGTCAAGCCTGGAGACATCTCTTCATATAAACATTCTGGAACTAAGGGCCATTTAAAATGCCCTAAGTCAAGCGAAACCCCTGCTTCAGGGTCAGGCGGTATTGATCCAATCGGACAACATCACGTCAGTCGCCCACGTAAACAGACAGGGCGGCACGAGAAGCAGGAGGGCAATGGCAGAAGCTGCAAGGATTTTCGCTGGGCGGAAAATCATGTGATAGCACTGTCAGCAGTGTTCATTCCGGGAGTGGACAACTGGGAAGCAGACTTCCTCAGCAGACACGACCTTCACCCGGGAGAGTGGGGACTTCACCCAGAAGTCTTCCACCTGATTGTAAACCGTTGGGAAAAACAAAAGGTGGACATAATGGCGTCCCGTCTAAACAAAAAACTAGACAGATATTGCACCAGGTCAAGGGACCCTCAGGCAATAGCGGTGGACGCTCTGGTAACACCGTGGGTGTACCAGTCAGTGTATGTGTTCCCTCCTCTGCCCCTCATACCAAAAGTACTGAGAATCATAAGAAGGAGAGGAGTAAGAACTATACTCGTGGTTCCGGATTGGCCAAGAAGGACTTGGTATCCGGAACTTCAAGAGATGCTCACGGACGAACCGTGGCCTCTACCTCTAAGAAAGGACCTGCTCCAGCAAGGGCCTTGTCTGTTCCAAGACTTACCGCGGCTGCGTTTGACGGCATGGCGGTTGAACGCCGGATCCTGAAGATCCCTACCCTGGTCAAGGCCAGGAAAGACGTAACCGCAAAACATTACC
Source organism: Pseudophryne corroboree (assembly GCF_028390025.1). Classification (NCBI taxonomy): domain Eukaryota; kingdom Metazoa; phylum Chordata; class Amphibia; order Anura; family Myobatrachidae; genus Pseudophryne; species Pseudophryne corroboree. Next base: position 433,278,404 of record NC_086452.1, on the reverse strand, counting down.
ACCGCATTTGGCGAAAATATGTTGCGTGGGGTGAGGCCAAGAAGGCCCCTACAGAGGAATTTCAACTGGGTCTTTTCCTCCATTTCCTGCAAACAGGACTGTCTATGGGCCTAAAATTAGGGTCCATTAAGGTTCAAATTTCGGCCCTGTCGATTTTCTTCCAAAAAGAACTGGCTTCAGTGCCTGAAGTTCAGACGTTTGTAAAAGGGGTACTGCATATACAGTCTCCTTTTGTGCCTCCAGTGGCACCTTGGGGATCTCAATGTTGTGTTGAGTTTCCTAAAGTCACATTGGTTTGAACCACTCACCACTGTGGACTTAAAATATCTCACATGGAAGTGACGAGTTAGCCCTGGTTTCAGCCAGGCGGGTGTCAGAATTGGCGGCTTTATCATATAAAAGCCCTTACTTAATATTTCATTCTGAAAGGGCAGAATTGAGGACTCGTCCTCAAATTTTCTACCTAAGGTGTTTTCTGCATTTCACATGAACCAACCTATTGTGGTACCTGCGGCCACTAAGGACTTGGAGGATTCCAAGTTGCTTGACGTGGTCAGGACCCTGAAAATACATGTTTCCAGGACGGCTGGAGTCAGAAAATCTGACTCGCTGTTTATCCTGTATGCACCCAACAAATTGGGTGCTTCTGCTTCTACGCAGACGATTGATCGTTGGATTTGTAGTACAATTCAGCTTGCACATTCTGTGGCAGGCCTGCCACAGCCAAAAATCTTAAAATGCCCACTCCACAAGGAAGGTGGGCTCATCTTGGGCAGCTGCCCGAGGGGTCTCGGCTTTACAACTTTGCCGAGCAGTTACTTGGTCAGGAGCAAATACGTTTGTAAAATTCTACAAATTTGATATCTTGACTGAGGAGGACCTGGAGTTCTCTCATTCGGTGCTGCAGAGTCATCCGCACTCTCCCGCCCGTTTGGGAGCATGGTATAATCCCCATGGTCCTTACGGAGTTCCCAGCATCCACTAGGACGTCAGAGAAAATAAGAATTTACTTACCGATAATTCTATTTCTCGTAGTCCGTAGTGGATGCTGGGCGCCCATCCCAAGTGCGGATTGTCTGCAATACTGGTACATAATTATTGTTACCAAAAAATTCGGGTTATTGTTGTAGTGAGCCATCTTTTCTAGAGGCTCCTCTATTATCATGCTGTTAACTGGGTTCAGATCACAAGTTGTACAGTGTGATTGGTGTGGCTGGTATGAGTCTTACCCGGGATTCAAAATCCTTCCTTATTGTGTACGCTCGTCCGGGCACAGTATCCTAACTGAGGCTTGGAGGAGGGTCATAGGGGGAGGAGCCAGTGCACACCAGGTGATCCTAAAGCTTTCTTTAGATGTGCCCAGTCTCCTGCGGAGCCGCTATTCCCCATGGTCCTTACGGAGTTCCCAGCATCCACTACGGACTACGAGAAATAGAATTATCGGTAAGTAAATTCTTTTCTCTATCGTCCTAGTGGATGCTGGGGTTCCTGAAAGGACCATGGGGAATAGCGGCTCCGCAGGAGACAGGGCACAAAAAGTAAAGCTTTAGGATCAGGTGGTGTGCACTGGCTCCTCCCCCTATGACCCTCCTCCAAGCCAGTTAGATTTTTGTGCCCGGCCGAGAAGGGTGCAATCTAGGTGGCTCTCCTAAAGAGCTGCTTAGGAAAGTTTAGCTTAGGTTTTTTATTTTACAGTGAGTCCTGCTGGCAACAGGATCACTGCAACGAGGGACTTAGGGGAGAAGAAGTGAACTCACCTGCGTGCAGGATGGATTGGCTTCTTGGCTACTGGACATCAGCTCCAGAGGGACGATCACAGGTACAGCCTGGATGGTCACCGGAGCCTTGCCGCCGGCCCCCTTGCAGATGCTGAAGTAAGAAGAGGTCCAGAATCGGCGGCAGAAGACTCCTCAGTCTTCTAAAGGTAGCGCACAGCACTGCAGCTGTGCGCCATTTTCCTCTCAGCACACTTCACACGGCAGTCACTGAGGGTGCAGGGCGCTGGGAGGGGGGCGCCCTGGGAGGCAAATGAATACCTAATTTGGCTAAAAATACCTCACATATAGCCTCCGGAGGCTATATGGAGATATTTAACCCCTGCCAGAATCCGTTAAGAGCGGGAGACGAGGCCGCCGAAAAAGGGGCGGGGCCTATCTCCTCAGCACACAGCGCCATTTTCCCTCACAGAAAGGCTGGAGGGAAGGCTCCCAGGCTCTCCCCTGCACTGCACTACAGAAACAGGGTTAAAACAGAGAGGGGGGGCACTAATTTGGCGATATGCTTATATATATATTAAGATGCTATAAGGGAAAACACTTATATAAGGTTGTCCCTATATAATTATAGCGTTTTGGTGTGTGCTGGCAAACTCTCCCTCTGTCTCTCCAAAGGGCTAGTGGGTCCTGTCCTCTATCAGAGCATTCCCTGTGTGTGTGCTGTGTGTCGGTACGTGTGTGTCGACAGGTAGGAGGACGATGTTGGTGAGGAGGCGGAGCAATTGCCTGTAATGGTGATGTCACTCTCTAGGGAGTCGACACCGGAATGGATGGCTTATTTAGGAAATTACGTGATAATGTCAACACGCTGCAAGGTCGGTTGACGACATGAGACGGCCGACAAACAATTAGTACGGTCCAGACGTCTCAAAAACACCGTCAAGGGTTTTAAAACGCCCGTTTACTTTAGTCGGTCGACACAGACACAGACAGGGACACTGAATCCAGTGTCGACGGTGAATAAACAAACGTATTCCTTATTAGGGCCACACGTTAAAGGCAATGAAGGAGGTGTTACGTATTTCTGATACTACAAGTACCACAAAAGAGGGTATTATGTGGGATGTGAAAAAACTACCATAGTTTTTCCTGAATCAGATAAATTAAATGAAGTGTGTGATGATGCGTGGGTTCCCCCCGATAGAAAATTATGGGCGGTATACCCTTTCCCGCCAGAAGTTAGGGCGCGTTGGGAAACACCCTTTAAGGTGGATAAGGCGCTCACACGCTTATCAAAACAAGTGGCGGTACCGTCTATAGATAGGGCCGTCCTCAAGGACCAGCTGACAAGGCTGGAAAATATAATAAAAAGTATATACACACATACTGGTGTTATACTGCGGCCAGCGATCGCCTCAGCCTGGATGTGCAGAGCTAGGGTGGCTTGGTCGGATTCCCTGACTAAAAATATTGATACCCTTGACAGGGACAGTATTTTATTGACTATAGAGCATTTCTATATATGCGAGATGCACAGAGGGATATTTGCACTCTGGCATCATGAATAAACGCGATGTCCATAACTGCCAGAAGATGTTATGGACACGACAGTGGTCAGGTGATGCAGATTCCAAACGGCACAGTATGGCCGTATACAGGAAGAGGACTTGTTTGGGGTCGGTCCATCGGACCTGGTGGTCACGGCAACTGCTGGAAAATCCACCGTTTTTTACCCTAAGTCACATCTCTGCAGAAAAAGACACCGTCTTTTCAGCCTCAGTCCTCTCGTCCCTATAAGATCATATCTGCCCAGGGATAGAGGAAAGGGAAGAAGACTGCAGCAGGCAGCCCATTCCCAGGAACAGAAGCGTTCCACCGCGTCTGACAAGTTCTCAGCATGGCGCTGAGACCGTACAGGACCCCTGGATCCTACAAGTAGTATCCCGGGGGTACAGATGGGAATGTCGAGACGTTTCCCCTTCGCAGGCTCCTGAAGTCTGCTTTACCAAGTCTCCCTCCGACAAGGAGGTAGTATGGGAAAAAATTCACAAGCTGTATTCCCAGCAGGTGATAATTAAATTACCCCTCCTACTACAGAAAAGGGGTATTATTCCACACTATATTGTGGTACTGAAGCCAGAAGGCTAGGTGAGACTTATTCTAAAAAAATTTTTTTGAACACTTACAAAGGTTCAAATTAAGATGAAGTCACTCAGAGCAGTGATAACGAACCAGGAATAAGGGGACTATATAGTGTCCCGGGACATCAGGGATGCTTACCTCTATGTCCCAAATTTGCCCTTCTCACTAAGGGTACCTCAGGTTCGTGGTGCAGAACTGTCACTATCAGTTTCAGACGCTGCCGTTTGGATTGTCCACGGCACCCTGGGGTCTTTACCAAGGTAATGGCCGAATTGATGATTCTTCTTCGAAGAAAAGGCGTCTTAATTATCCCTTACTTGGACGATCTCCTGATAGGGGCATAGTCCAGGGAACAGTTGGAGGTCGGAGTAGCACTATCTCGGATACTGCTACAATCAGCACGGGTGGATTCTAAATATTCCAAAATCGCAGCTGATCCCGACGACACGTCTGCTGTGCCTAGGGATGATTCTGGACACAGTCCAGAAAAAGGTGTTTCTCCCGGAAGAGAAAGCCAGGGAGTTATCCGAGCAAGTCAGGAACCTCCTAAAAACAGTGCATCATTGCACAAGGGTCCTGGTAAAAATGGTGGCTTCCTACGAAGCAATTCCATTCGGCAGATTTCACGTAAGAACTTTTCAGTGGGATCTGCTGGACAAATGGTCCGGATCGCATCTTCAGATGCATCAGCGGATAACCCAATATCCAAGGACAAGGGCGTCTCTCCTGTGGTGGTTATAGAGTGCTCATCTTCTAGAGGGCAGCAGATTCGGCATTCAGGATTGGATGCTGGTAACCACGGAGCCCAGCCTGAGAGGCTGGGGAGCAGTCACACAAGGAAAAAATTTCCAGGGAGTGTGATCAAGTATGGAGACTTTTCTCCACATAAATATACTGGAGCTAAGGGTAAATTTATAATGCTCTAAGCTTAGCAAGACTTCTGCTTCAAGGTCAGCCGGTATTGATCCAGTGGGAAAAACATCACGGCAGTCGCCCACGTAAACAGACAGGGCGACACAAGAAGCAGGAGGGCAATGGCAGAAACTGCAAGGACTTTTCGCTGGGCGGAAAATCATGTGATAACACTGTCAGCAGTTTTTCATCCCGGGAATGGAAACTGGGAAGCAGACTTCCTCAGCACGACCTCCACCCGGGAGAGTGGAAACTTCATTGAGAAGTTTTTTCCACATGATTGTAAACCGTTGGGAAATACCAAAGGTGGACATGATGGCGTCCCGTCTGAACAAAAAACGGGACAGGTATTGCGCCAGGTCAAGAGACCCTCAGGCAATAGATGTGGACGTTCTGGTAACACCGTGGGTGTACCAGTCGGTGTATGTGTTCCCTCCTCTGCTTCTCATACCTAAGGTGCTGAGAATTATAAGACGTAGAGGAGTAAGAACTATACTCATGGCTCCGGATTGGCCAAGAAGGACTTGGTACCCGGAACTTCAAGAGATGCTTACAGAGGTCTTATGGCCTCTGCCGCTAAGAAGGGACTTGCTTCAGCAAGTACCATGTCTGTTCCAAGACTTACCGCAGCTGCGTTTGTCGGCATGGCGATGGAAAGCCGGATCCTAAGGGAAAAAAGGCATTCCGGAAGAGGTCATTCCTACCCTGGTCAAAGCCAGAAAGGAGGTGACCGCACAACATTATCACCACGTGTGGCGAAAATATGTTGCGTGGTGTGAGGCCAGGAAGGCCCACAAAGAAATTCCAACTCGGTCGTTTCCTGCATTTCCTGAAAACAGGAGTGTCTATGGGCCTCAAATTGGGGTCCATTAAGGTTCAAATTCGGCCCTGTAAATTTTCTTCCAGAAAGAATTGGCTTCAGTTCCTGAAGTCCAGAAGTTTGTCAAGGGAGTATTGCATATACAAACCCCTTTTTTGTGCCTCCAGTGGCACTGTGGGATCTCAACGTAGTTCTGGGATTCCTCAAATCACATTGGTTTAAAACCAGTCAAATATGTGGATTTGAAGCATCTCACATAAAAAGTGACCATGCTCTTGGCCCTGGCCTGGACCAGGCGAGTGTCAAATTGGTGGTTTTTTCTCAAAAAAGCCCATATCTGTTTGTCCATTCGGACAGGGCAGAGCTGCGGACTCGTCCCCAGTTCTCTCCCTAAGGTGGTGTCAGTGTTTCACCTGAACCAGCTTATTGTGGTGCCTTGCACCTACTAGGGACTTGGAGGACTCCAAGTTGCTAGGAGTTGTCAGGGCCCTGAAAATATGTTCCAGGACAGCTGGAGTCAGAAAATCTGACTCGCTGTTTATACTGTATGCACCCAACAAGTTGGGTGCGCCTGCTTCTAAGCAGGCGATTGCTCGTTGGATTTGTAACACAATTCAACTTGCACATTCTGAGGCAGGCCTGCCACAGTCTAAATCGGTTAAGGCCCATTCCACAAGGAAGGTGGGCTCATCTTGGGCGGCTGCCCGAGAGGTCTCGGCATTACAACTCTGCCGAGCAGCTACGTGGTCAGGGGAGAACACGTTTGTAAAATTCTACAAATTTGATATCCTGGCAAAAGAGGACCTGGAGTTCTCTCATTCGGTGCTGCAGAGTCATCCGCACTCTCCCGCCCGTTTGGGAGCTTTGGTATAATCCCCATGGTCCTTTCAGGAACCCCAGCATCCACTAGGACGATAGAGAAAATAAGAATTTACTTACCGATAATTCTATTTCTCGGAGTCCGTAGTGGATGCTGGGCGCCCATCCCAAGTGCGGATTATCTGCAATACTTGTACATAGTTACAAAAATCGGGTTATTATTGTTGTGAGCCATCTTTTCAGAGGCTCCGCTGTTATCATACTGTTAACTGGGTTTAGATCACAAGTTGTACGGTGTGATTGGTGTGGCTGGTATGAGTCTTACCCGGGATTCAAAATTCCTCCCTTATTGTGTACGCTCGTCCGGGCACAGTACCTAACTGGCTTGGAGGAGGGTCATAGGGGGAGGAGCCAGTGCACACCACCTGATCCTAAAGCTTTACTTTTTGTGCCCTGTCTCCTGCGGAGCCGCTATTCCCCATGGTCCTTTCAGGAACCCCAGCATCCACTACGGACTCCGAGAAATAGAATGATCGGTAAGTAAATTCTTATTATTATTGTCTGTGTGTATGTCAATGTGCTTACTGCGAAACATGGGTAAACACAAACTGTGCAGTGTATGCCACACCAGATTCTCTCCATTGTCATCTGATTCTGTTTCTTGTGAACAATGCAGCCAATATTCACAAATCAGTGAAGGGGCTGGGGTAGAGGGTCCCCACTGGCTAGGGTCTCTTAAAACGATGATGTCTGATATGTCATCCCAGCTCACTGCTAATGTACAGAAAACTCAGCTACTACAACAAGCTGTTGCAGACTAAGCTGCTAGGGCAGATGTTACACAGCCTCCCCCCCCCCCCTCATGCAGGTCCACAAATGCGTGGTCTTCCTGCTTTGCTGTCTAATACAGATGAGGATATACAGGACGATGGGGAGGACTTGGATCCCGTTAGTGGGGATTCAGACTCTGCTCAGGGTATTGAACCCCTAATTTTGGCTATACGGGACATGTTAAGGCTCCTTCTAGAGGACACTGTGTCACTGCAGTCGTTTTTCTTTACACAAGACAAGACTAATGTCACTTTCCCTCATTCAAATTAGCCTAGCCTGGAAAAATCCAGACAAAAAACTCCAATTGTCAAAAAAGTTTTCGCGCACTTTCCCATTTGCTCCTGCAGGCAGGAAGTTTTGGCAGGAACCCCCAAGGATTGACGTATCAGTCTCTCAACTATCGAAAAAGGCGATGCTGCCTGCCCCGGGCTCCTTTACCGTAATGGATCCTGGGGACCGGAAAACAGAGACTACACTGAGTACCATGGGGTATAGACGGTTCCGCAGAATCCATGGGCACTTTAAGACTTTTGCCGAGTGTGAACTGGCTCCTCCCTCTATGCCCCTCCTCCAGACCTCAGTATAGGAACTGTGCCCAGGGAGACGGACATTTCGAGAGAAGGATTTACTTTTAAGTTAATGGTGAGATTCATACCAGCTCACACTTCAACAATGGCGCACACATGGCATTTAACAAAACACACGCCAACAGGCATGAACCTTACAGCAACTTGCTGAAACATTTTTAACAAAATAACAACTGCAGGTAAAGTACACACTGGGCTGGGTGCCCAGCATCCTTTACGGACTAGGAGAAAAGGATTTACCGGTAGGTATTAAAATCCTATTTTCTCTTACGTCCTAGAGGATGCTGGAGACTCCAAAAGGACCATGGGGTCTATACCAAAGCTCCAGGCCGGGCGGGAGAGTGCGGACGACTCTGCAGCACCGATTGAGCAAACATGAGGTCCTCATCAGCCAGGGTATCAAACTTGTAGAATTTAGCAAAAGTGTTTGAACCCGACCACGTAGCTGCTCGGCAAAGCTGAAGTGCCGAGACCCCTCGGGCAGCCGCCCAAGATGAGCCCACTTTCCTGGTAGAATGGGCCTTCACAGACTTCGGCAACGGCAATCCAGCCGTAGAATGAGCGTGTTGATTTGTATTACAAATCCAGCGCGCAATAGTCTGCTTGGAAGCAGGATTTCCAATCTTGTTGGAAGCATACAGGACAAACAGTCTCTGTTTTCCTCACAAGGCGACATAAATCTTCAACGCTCGTACCACATTGAGAGATTTTGACACCGCCACAGCATCCGTAGCCACTGGCACCACAATAGGTTGGTTTATATGAAACGAAGAAACCACCTTCGGCATTAATTGTTGACGAGTCCTCAATTCCGCTCTATCCACATGGAAAATCAAATATGGGCTCTTGTGAGACAAAGCCGCCAATTCAGACACCCGTCTGGCGGACGCCAATGCCAAAAGCATGACCACTTTCCAAGTGAGAAATTTCAACTCAACCTTTCGCAAAGGTTCAAACCAGTGAGACATAAGAAATTGTAACACCACGTCAAGATCCCACGGTGCCACAAATAGAGGATGGATATGCAGCACTCCCTTCACGAAAGTCTGAACTTCAGGAAGGGCGGCCAATTCTTTTTGAAAGAAAATAGATAAAGCCGAAATCTGCACTTTGATGGAACCTAATTTTAGGCCTGCATCCACACCTGCCTGCAAAAAAAAATGGAGGAAACGACCCAGCTGAAACTCCTCCGCAGGAGCTTTCCTGGCTTCACACCACAACACATTTTCTCCAAATACGGTGATAATGCTTCGCCGTGACCTCCTTTCTAGCCTTAAGGAGAGTGGGGATGACTTCCCCGGGAATACCCTTTCTCTATCGTCCTAAGTGGATGCTGGGGTTCCTGAAAGGACCATGGGGAATAGCGGCTCCGCAGGAGACAGGGCACAAAAGTAAAGCTTTTACAGGTCAGGTGGTGTGTACTGGCTCCTCCCCCCATGACCCTCCTCCAGACTCCAGTTAGATTTTTGTGCCCGGCCGAGAAGGGTGCAATTCTAGGTGGCTCTCATAAAGAGCTGCTTAGAGAGTTTAGCTTAGGTTTTTTATTTTACAGTGATTCCTGCTGGCAACAGGATCACTGCAACGAGGGACAGAGGGGAGAAGAAGTGAACTCACCTGCGTGCAGGATGGATTGGCTTCTTGGCTACTGGACATGAAGCTCCAGAGGGACGATCACAGGTACAGCCTGGATGGTCACCGGAGCCACGCCGCCGGCCCCCTCACAGATGCTGAAGCAAGAAGAGGTCCAGAATCGGCGGCTGAAGACTCCTGCAGTCTTCTTAAGGTAGCGCACAGCACTGCAGCTGTGCGCCATTTTCCTCTCAGCACACTTCACACGGCAGTCACTGAGGGTGCAGGGCGCTGGGGGGGGGCGCCCTGGGAGGCAAATGAAAACCTTTAAAAAGGCTAAAAATACCTCACATATAGCCCCAGAGGCTATATGGAGATATTTACCCCTGCCTAAATGTACTAAATAGCGGGAGACGAGCCCGCCGAAAAAGGGGCGGGGCCTATCTCCTCAGCACACGGCGCCATTTTCTGTCACAGCTCCGCTGGTCAGGAAGGCTCCCAGGTCTCTCCCCTGCACTGCACTACAGAAACAGGGTATAACAGAGAGGGGGGGCAGAATAAATGGCAATATATATTAATATAAAAGCAGCTATAAGGGAGCACTTAATCATAAGGCTATCCCTGTCATATATAGCGCTTTTTGGTGTGTGCTGGCAGACTCTCCCTCTGTCTCCCCAAAGGGCTAGTGGGTCCTGTCTTCGTATAGAGCATTCCCTGTGTGTCTGCTGTGTGTCGGTACGTGTGTGTCGACATGTATGAGGACGTTATTGGTGTGGAGGCGGAGCAATTGCCAAATATGAGGATGTCACCTCCTAGGGGGTCGACACCAGAATGGATGCCTTTATTTGTGGAATTACGGGATAGCGTCAACTCGCTTAAGCAGTCGTTTGCCGACATGAGGCGGCCGGACACTCAATTAGTGTCTGTCCAGGCGCCTCAAACACCGTCAGGGGCTGTAAAACGTCCCTTGCCTCAGTCGGTCGACACAGACCCAGACACAGGCACTGATTCCGGTGGTGAAGGTGACGAATCAACCGTATTTTCCAGTAGGGCCACACGTTATATGATTTTGGCAATAAAGGAGATGTTACATTTAGCTGATACTACAGGTACCACTAAACAGGGTATTATGTGGGGTGTGAAAAAACTACCAGTAGTTTTTACCGAATCAGAAGAATTAAATGACGTGTGTGATGAAGCGTGGGGTGCCCCGATAAAAAACTGCTAATTTCAAAGAAGTTATTGGCTTTATACCCTTTCCCGCCAGAGGTTAGGGAGCGCTGGGAAACACCTCCTAGGGTGGACAAAGCGCTAACACGCTTATCAAAACAAGTGGCGTTACCCTCTCCTGAGACGGACGCACTTAAAGATCCATCAGATAGGAGGATGGAAAATATCCAAAAAGGTATATACACACATGCAGGTGTTATACTACGACCAGCTATTGCGACTGCCTGGATGTGCAGTGCTGGGGTAGTTTGGTCAGAGTCCCTGATCGAAAATATTGATACCCTGGACAGGGACAATATTTTACTGTCGTTAGAACAAATAAAGGATGCATTTCTTTATATGCGTGATGCACAGAGAGATATCTGCACACTGGCATCACGGGTAAGTGCTATGTCCATTTCGGCCAGAAGAGCTTTATGGACACGACAGTGGACAGGCGATGCGTAGAGGAGTTATTTGAGGTCGGTCTATCTGATTTGGTGGCCACGGCTACGGCCGGGAAATCCACCTTTCTACCTCAAGTCACTCCCCAACAGAAAAAGGCACCGACCTTTCAACCGCAGCCCTTTCGTTCCTTTAAAAATAAGAGAGCAAAGGGCTATTCATATCTGCCACGAGGCAGAGGACGAGGGAAGAGACAGCAACAGGCAGCTCCTTCCCAGGAACAGAAGCCCTCCCCGGCTTCTACAAAAGCCTCAGCATGACGCTGGGGCTTCGCAAGCGGACTCGGGGGCGGTAGGCGGTCGTCTCAAAAATTACAGCGCGCAGTGGGCTCACTCGCAGGTAAATCCCTGGATCCTGCAGATAATATCTCAGGGGTACAGGTTGAAATTAGAGACAGAGCCATCTCGCCGTTTCCTGAAGTCTGCTTTACCAACGTCCCCCTCAGAAAGGGAGACGGTTTTGGAAGCCATTCACAAGCTGTATTCTCAGCAGGTGATAGTCAAGGTACCTCTTCTACAACAAGGGAAGGGGTATTATTATTCCACTCTATTTGTGGTACCGAAGCCGGATGGCTCGGTAAGGCCTATTCTAAATCTGAAGTCCTTGAACCTATACATAAAGAAGTTCAAGTTCAAGATGGAGTCACTCAGAGCAGTGATAGCGAACCTGGAAGAAGGGGACTTTATGGTATCCTTGGACATCAAGGATGCGTATCTCCACGTTCCAATTACCCCTCACACCAGGGGTACCTCAGGTTCGTTGTACAAAACTGTCACTATCAGTTTCAGACGCTGCCGTTTGGTTTGTCCACGGCACCTCGGGTCTTTACAAAGGTAATGGCCGAGATAATATTTCTTCTTCGAAGAAAAGGCGTATTAATTATCCCATACTTGGACGATCTCCTAATAAGGGCAAGGTCCAGAGAACAGCTAGAGATGGGTTTAGCACTATCTCAAGAGGTGCTAAAGCAGCACGGATGGATTCTGAATATTCCAAAATCCCAATTAATGCCGACAACTCGTCTGCTGTTCCTGGGGATGATTCTGGACACAGTTCAGAAAAAGGTTTTTCTTCCCGAAGAAAAAGCCAAGGAGTTATCTGACCTGGTCAGGAACCTCCTAAAACCAGGAAAGGTGTCTGTACATCAATGCACAAGAGTCCTGGGAAAAAATGGTAGCTTCTTACGAAGCAATCCCTTTCGGCAGATTCCATGCAAAGGGATCTGTTGGACAAATGGTCAGGGTCGCATCTTCAGATGCACCTGCGGATAACCCTGTCGCCGAGGACAAGGGTATCCCTTCTGTGGTGGTTGCAGGAGGCTCATCTATTGGAGGGCCGCAGATTCGGCATGCAGGATTGGATCCTGGTGACCACGGATGCCAGCCTGAGAGGCTGGGGAGCAGTCACACAGGGAAGAAATTTCCAGGGAGTGTGGTCGAGCCTGAAAAAGTCTCTTCACATAAGCATTCTGGAACTAAGAGCAATCTACAATGCTCTAAGCCAGGCGGAACCTCTGCTTCAAGGAAGACCGGTGTTGATCCAGTCGGACAACATCACGGCAGTCGCCCATGTAAACAGACAGGGCGGCACAAGAAGCAGGAGGGCAATGGCAGAAGCTGCCAGGATCCTTCGCTGGGCGGAGAATCACGTGATAGCACTGTCAGCGGTATTCATCCCGGGCGTGGACAGCTGGGAAGCAGACTTCCTCAGCAGACACGACCTTCACCCGGGAGAGTGGGGACTTCATCCAGAAGTTTTCCACATGCTATTAAACCGTTGGGTAAAACCAATGGTGGACATGATGGCGTCTCGCCTCAACAAAACACTGGACAGGTATTGCGCCAGGTCAAGAGATCCGCAGGCAATAGCTGTGGACGCGCTGGTAACACCTTGGGTGTACCAGTCGGTATATGTGTTTCCTCCTCTGCCTCTCATACCAAAGGTATTGAGGATTATACGGCAAAGAGGAGTAAGACTAGTGGCTCCGGATTGGCCAAGAAGGACTTGGTACCCGGAACTTCAAGAGATGGTCACGGACGATCCGTGGCCTCTACTTCTGAGAAGGGACCTGCTTCAGCAGGGTCCTTGTCTTTTTCAAGACTTACCGCGGCTGCGTTTGACGGCATGGCGTTGAATGCCAGATCCTAAAAGGAAAAGGCATTCCAGAAGAAGTCATTCCTACCTTGATAAAGGCAAGGAAGGAAGTCACCGCGAAGCATTATCGCCGTATTTGGCGAAAATATGTTGCGTGGTGCGAGCAGCGGAGTGCTCCGATGGAGGAATTTCAACTGGGTCGTTTTCCTACATTTCCTGCAATCAGGATTGTCTATGGGTCTCAAATTGGGATCTATTAAGGTTCAAATTTCGGCCCTATCAATATTCTTCCACAAAGAATTGGCCTCAGTCCCTGAGGTCCAGATTTTTATCAAAGGAGTACTGCATATACAGCCTCCTGTGGTGCCTAAGGTGGCACCGTGGGATCTAAATGTAGTTTTAGATTTCCTCAAATCCAATTGGTTTGAACCACTAAAGAATGTGGATTTGAAATATCTCACATGGAAAGTGACTATGTTACTGGCCCTGGCTTCGGCCGGGAGAGTATCTGAACTGGCGGCTTTGTCTTATAAAAGCCCTTATATAATTTTCCATTCGACATAGGGCAGAGCTGCGGACGCGTCCGCATTTTCTCCCTAAGGTGGTATCAGCGTTTCACCTGAACCAGCCTATTGTAGTGCCTGCGGCTACAGACGACTTGAAGGACTCCAAGTTGTTGGACGTTGTCAGAGCCTTAAAAATATACATTTAAAGGACGGCTGGAGTCAGAAAATCTGACTCGCTGTTTATACTGTATGCACCCAACAAGTTGGGTGCACCTGCTTCTAAGCAGTCGATTGCTCGTTGGTTTTGTAACAAAATTCAACTTGTACATTCTGTGGCAGGCCTGCCACAGCCTAAATCTGTTAAGGCCCATTCCGCAAGGAAGGTGGGCTCATCTTGGGCGGCTGCCCGAGGGGTCTCGGCATTACAACTCTGCCGAGCAGCTACGTGGTCAGGGGAGAACACGTTTGTAAATTTTTACAAATTTGATACCCTGGCAAAGGAGGACCTGGAGTTCTCTCATTCGGTGCTGCAGAGTCATCCGCACTCTCCCGCCCGTTTGGGAGCTTTGGTATAATCCCCATGGTCCTTTCAGGAACCCCAGCATCCACTTAGGACGATAGAGAAAATAAGAATTTACTTACCGATAATTCTATTTCTCGGAGTCCGTAGAGGATGCTGGGCGCCCATCCCAAGTGCGGATTATCTGCAATACTTGTACATAGTTATTGTTAACTAATTCGGGTTATTGTTTAGGAAGCCATCTTTCAGAGGCTCCTCTGTTATCATACTGTTAACTGGGTTTAGATCACAAGTTGTACGGTGTGATTGGTGTGGCTGGTATGAGTCTTACCCGGGATTCAAAATCCTCCCTTATTGTGTACGCTCGTCCGGGCACAGTACCTAACTGGAGTCTGGAGGAGGGTCATGGGGGGAGGAGCCAGTACACACCACCTGACCTGTAAAAGCTTTACTTTTGTGCCCTGTCTCCTGCGGAGCCGCTATTCCCCATGGTCCTTTCAGGAACCCCAGCATCCACTACGGACTCCGAGAAATAGAATTATCGGTAAGTAAATTCTTATTTTCGAGCTAGAATTTGGCGTTCAACCTCCACGCCGTCAAACGCAGCAAGTCCTGAAATACGCATGGCCCTTGCAGTAACAGGTCCTCTCTGAGAGGAAGCGGCCAAGGATCTTCTATGAGCAATTCCTGACGACCCGGATACCAGGCCCTCCGTGGCCAATCTGGAACGACGAGTACTGCCGGAACTCTTGTTCGTCTTATGATCCTCAACACTTTCGGAAGAGGAGGGAACACATATACCGACTGAAACACCCACGGAGTTACCAGGGCGTCCACTGCACTGGCTTGGGGGTCCCTTGACCTGGAACAGTACCTCGGAAGCTTCTTGTTGAGGCGAGACGCCATCATGTCTATTTGAGGAATTCCCCAACGCCTTGTCACTTCTGCAAATACCTCTTGATGAAGAGCCCACTCTCCTGGATGGAGATTGTGTCTGCTGAGGAAGTCTGCTTCCCAGTTGTCCACGCCCGGAAGGAAAACTGCTGACAGAGCGCTCACGTGCTTTTCCGCCCAGCGGAGAACTCTTGTGGCCTCCGCCATTGCCGCTCTGCTCCTTGTTCCGCCCTGATGGTTTACGTACGCTACCGCTGTTACATTGTCCGACTGAATCAGGACAGGTAGACCTTGAAGAAGATGTTCCACTTGCAGAAGGCCGTTGTAAATGGCTCTTAACTCCAGAACGTTTATGTGGAGACAAGTTTCCTAACTTGACCATTTTCCCTGGAAACTTCTTCCTAGCGTGACTGCTCCCCAGCCTCGGAGACTTGCATCCGTGGTCAGCAGGACCCAATCCTGGATTCCGAACCTGCGTCCCTCTAGAAGGTGAGAACTTTGCAGCCACCACAGGAGAGAAATTCTGGTCCTGGAAGATAGACTTATTTTCCGGTGCAAGTGCAGGTGAGACCCGGACCATTTGTCCAGCAGGTCCCACTGAAACACCCTTGCATGAAACCTGCCAAACGGAATGGCTTCGTAAGCCGCAACCATCTTCCCTAGCACTCGAGTGCATTGATGAATCGACACTCTTGCTGGTTTCAGAATCTCCTTGACCATGTATTGGATTTCCAGAGCCTTTTCCGCTGGAAGAAACACTCTTTGCAGTTCCGTGTCCAGGATCATGCCCAAGAAAGGCAGCAGAGTTGTCGGAATCAACTGAGATTTTGGCAAATTTAGAATCCAACCATGATGTTGCAGAACAGTCAGGGAGAGTTCCACATTTCTTAGCAACTGCTCCTTCGATCTCGCCTTTATCAGGAGATCGTCCAAGTACGGGATAATTGTGACACCTTGCTTGCGTAGGAGCACCATCATTTCCGCCATCACTTTGGTGAAGACCCTCGTGGCCGTGGAAAGCCAAACGGCAACGTCTGAAATTGGTAATGACAATCCTGCACCGCAAATCTCAGGAACGCCTGATGTGGAGGATATATCGGGACGTGCAAGTAGGCATCTTTTATGTCTACTGACGCCATAAAATCCCCCCCTTCTAGACTGGAGATGACTGCCTGAAGGGATTCCATTTTGAACTTGAAAGTTTTCAAATACAGATTGAGGGATTTTAGGTTCAGGATCGGTCTGACCGAGCCATCCGGCTTTGGTACGACAAAGAGGCTTGAATAAAACCCTTCTCCCCGTTGGGACGGGGGTACCGGGACAATGACACACTGTTGACACAGCTTTTGTATTGCCGCACTCACTACTTCCCTTTTTGGGACAGAAACTGGCAAAGCCGATTTGAAAAATCGGTGGGGGGCAGGTCCTGAAACTCCAGTTTGTATCCTCGGGACACTATGTCTAACACCCAAGGATCTGGGCCCGAGTGGACCTAGACCGGACTGAAGAGTCTGAGACGCGCCCCCACCGGCACGGACTCCCGTAAGGGAGCCCCAGCGTCATGCGGTGGACTTGGCAGAGGCCGGGGAGGACTTTTGGTCCTGGGAGCCTGACGCAGCAGGCGCCCTTTTCCCCCTTCCTCTACATTTTGAAGCAAGGAAGGACAAGCCTCTTCCTTTTTTGTATCTATTAGGCCGAAAGAAATGCATCTGAGAATGGGGTGCCTTTTTCTGTTGTGCTGGAACATAAGGAAGAAAAGATGACTTACCCGCTGTAGCGGTAGACACCAGGTCAGCGAGGCCATCCACAAACAAGACATTACCTTTATAAGGGAGAGCTTCCATAGCTTTCTTGGAGTCGGCATCAGCATTCCATTGATGAATCCACAGCGCTCTCCTGGCCGAGACAGCCATGGCATTGGCCCTTGATCCCAAGAGGCCAATATCCCTCGCCGCATCCTTTAGGTAAGCTGCAGCGTCCTTGATATAACGGAGTGTCAAAAGAATGTTATCCCTATCCAGGGTATCCATATCAGATGCCAAATTATCAGCCCACTTAGCAATAGCACTACTCACCCAAGCCGACGCCACGGCAGGTCTGAGTAGTGCACCCGTAGTGACATAAATAGCTTTTAATGTCGTTTCCTGCTTTTGATCTGCAGGGTCCTTGAGGGCAGCAGTGTCGGGAGACAGAAGTGCCACCTTCTTGGACAGCCGGGAGAGGGCCTTGTCCACATTGGGAGATGACTCCCACTTTTCCCTGTCGACAGAGGGGAAAGGATATGCCATAAAAATTCTCTTGGGAACCTGCCACCTTTTGTCAGGCGATTCCCAAGCTTTTTCACAAAGAGCATTCAGTTCATGAGGGGGGGGAAACGTCACCTCAGGCTTTTTCCCTTTATATAAACAAACCCTTGTATCTGGTACAGCAGGCACCTCAGAAATATGTAAAACATCTTTAATTGCCACAATCATGTACTGAATACTCTTCACCACTCTTAGATGTAAACTGGCCTCACTAAAGTCGACACTGGAATCAGAGTCCGTGTCGGTATCAGAATCCGTCATCTGGGTAAATGAACGCTTTTGTGACCCCGAGGGTGCCTGTACCTGGGATAAGGCTTCCTCCATAGATTTTCTCCACGTTTGAGTCTGCGAATCAGATTTATCCAGCCTCTTAGACAATAATGCCACATTTGCATTTAATGTACTTAACATGGCCACCCAATCAGCAGTCGGCGGTGCCGACAGACACTCCCAACTCTCTCTGCGCCCCCAGTAACCTCCTCCAGGGAGGAGCACTCCGCCTCAGACATGTCGAGACACCGTACCGACATACACACACACACTGGTAAAAGGGGACAGACCCACAGCGAAGCCTGTTAGAGAGAACACAGAGGGAGCATACCACCTCACACCCCAGCGCCCATATACTACCAAAAAAATAAGAAATGATCACTGCGCTGCTTTGATAGCACCAAATAACTGTGCCCCCCCCCACTGGTAAGCTGTGAGGGCTAAGCCACACCCCCTCCCGGCGTGCTGTAGTCCCGCTCAAATTTGAATAGACTGGCGGGGGTCTTATATTTAATGCCTAGGCACTTATATACAGGTTTTTGCCAGTGTTATTAGCTCCAGTAACTTGCTGCCCAGGGCGCCCCCACCCCCCCCTGCGCCCTGTGAGTGCCGTTGGTGTATGTGTTGGAGCATGGCGCGCAGCGCGACCGCTGCGCTGTACCTCCGTTACTGAAGTCTTCTGCCGTCACTGAAGTTTTCTTGCTTCTTTATACTCACCCGGCTTCTTTCTTCTGGCTTCTGTGAGGGGGTCGACTGCGCTGCTCCGGGAACAAGCAGCTAGGCGCACCAAGTGATCGAACCCTCTGGAGCTAATGGTGTCCAGTAGCCTAAGAAGCAGAGCCTTTAACTCAGAAGTAGGTCTGACTTCTCTCCCCTCACTCCCACGAAGCAGGGAGCCTGTAGCCAGCAGGTCTCCCTGAAAATAAAACCTAACATTAAGTCTTTTCAGAGAAACTCAGGAGAGCTCCCCTAGTGTGTGTCCAGTCGCTCTGGGCACAGAATCTAACTAAGGTCTGGAGGAGGGGCATAGAGGGAGGAGCCAGTTCACACCCAGTCAAAGTCTTTTAGTGTGCCCATGTCTCCTGCGGATCCCGTCTATACCCCATGGTCCTTTTGGAGTCCCCAGCATCCTCTAGGACGTAAGAGAAATGGATTTTCGCACAAGTCGAATGACGTGCGTATCTACTTTAGGAGGCACTTCTCATTTTAAACAGTCCCCAGTTGGAAAAGGGTAGTACGAATCCCATTTCCTTGGGAATTTATATTTCTTATTGGGCTTAGCCCAAGGTTCCTCCATAATTTCCATCAATTCCTCTGACCCTCACTGTTCTGGGATGTTTAAACACAGGTGCTTTAGTTTTTACTACTGGCTCAACTGAATCTTCAAGAAACAGAATAGCCTTTCATTGCTCCAATTAACTCAGCTATATCTTCTGAGCTGAAGCCCTCAATTTGTTCTTCATAAGGTGAAGTAGAGTATATGGAGTCATCATCTGTTGTATCCTCCTGTGTAACTTGTAAATTGGATGATATATTTACCTTCGGTTTATCAGCTTGTTGACTTGTAGAAGCTGTAGGGTCTATACCATAAGATGGGAGCTGCATGTAAGGGTTAATCGTGTAACCTATTCCTGCGGTAGGAGCTGCAGGGGCCAACCTGTCAGCTATACTGGATAGTGTCTGTGCAAATATGGCCCAAGATGGGATCTATTTGTTGTTGAACAGGGATCTGCCTAGTAGTCTGCTGAAAAGAAAAGCAATTTGCACATAACCCATTATTTCCCATGGATTGAGTTATTAACCCAACCTTGCAGGATAAACATGTTTTAAGTACTGATGTTACTGTAGTAACCTCGTCACCTTTGCCGCTCTTAGACATGATAAATAATCAACTCATCCACAGTACTACACAATCTGTGACTGAACACACTTTATATTGCATAAAATAAGATTTTACTCACCGGTAAATCTATTTCTCGTAGTCCGTAGTGGATGCTGGGACTCCGTAAGGACCATGGGGATTAGCGGCTCCGCAGGAGACTGGGCACAACTAAAGAAAGCTTTAGGACTACCTGGTGTGCACTGGCTCCTCCCACTAAGACCCTCCTCCAGACCTCAGTTAGGATACTGTGCCCGGAAGAGCTGACACAATAAGGAAGGATTTTGAATCCCGGGTAAGACTCATACCAGCCACACCAATCACACCGTATAACTCGTGATACAATACCCAGTTAACAGTATGAAATATAACCGAGCCTCTCAACAGATGGCTCAACAATAACCCTTTAGTTAGGCAATAACTATATACAAGTATTGCAGACAATCCGCACTTGGGATGGGCGCCCAGCATCCACTACGGACTACGAGAAATAGATTTACCGGTGAGTAAAATCTTATTTTCTCCGACGTCCTAAGTGGATGCTGGGACTCCGTAAGGACCATGAGGATTATACCAAAGCTCCCAAACGGGCGGGAGAGTGCGGATGACTCTGCAGCACCGAATGAGCAAACTCTAGGTCCTCCTCAGCCAGGGTATCAAACTTGTAGACTCTTGCAAAAGTGTTTGAACCCGACCAAGTAACAGCTCGGCAAAATTGTAAAGCCGAGACCCCTCGGGCAGCCGCCCAAGAAGAGCCCCTTTCCTCGTGGAATGGGCTTTTACAGATTGAGGGTGCGGCAGTCAAGCCGCAGAATGTGCAAGTTGAATCGTGCTACAGATCCAGCGAGCAACCGTCTGCTTAGAAGCAGGAGCACCCAGCTTGTTGGGTGCATACAGGAGAAATAGCGAGTCAGTTTTCCTGACTCCAGCTGTCCTGGAAACATATACTTTTCAGGGCCCTGACTACATCCAGTAACTTGGAATCCTCCAAGTCCCAAGTAGCCGCAGGCACCACAATAGGTTGGTTCACATGAAAAACTGATACCACCTGGAACAACCCCTCCTTCTCACCGGGCCGATCCCATCAATTTGCTTCCAACTGGACCAGAGCAGGAGTCTCCCGCTTTCATCATCTACTTCACAACAATGTACCGTACTCATTCGCAGACCTTAAAACAAAGCACTCTCTCCCGACGTCATATTTCTATCAATACCTTCAAATTCGAAATTTCGTTATGTCCTCAACTAGGACAACGCCTATCCCTAATATCCCGACTCCGATGGAGCGCCTTTGCATGTATCGTCCCACGGACCGAGGCACTATATCTAATCTGTATCACTCCATTTTGTCTCCAGTTGCGTCACCCCGCACAGCACATGAACTTGCTTGGGAAACTGACTTGGGGACATCCCTGGAGGATGACGTGTGGGAATCTATCCGACTGAATATCTCTAAATGTTCTATTAGTGTCTCCACTAAGGAGAACTCCTACAAAGTTTACACGCGATGGTATCTGGTTCCCGAGCGCATACACCAAATATACCCGAACACTTCTAACCTCTGTTGGCGCCAATGTGGTCAAGTAGGCTCGTATTTTCACATCTGGTGGAGCTGTCCGAGGATAGCCTCTTTTTGGTTAATGGTCCGTATCCTTATCCAGTCGCTTATTCCGGACTGCCCCCTTTTACCCCCTGAGACGTTGCTCCTGTGTGCCCCAGCCTGCCAGCTATCCAAGCTGGAAAACAAACTGGCTATGCATATAGCCTGTGCAGCTAAACTCCAGATTGCCAAATCATGGAAACTCCCCACCCCTCCAACCCGTCCGGAACTCATGAACCGCGTTTGGTTTGTGGCAAAGATGGAATATCTCTCCTCCTTGATGAACAACACAGTGGATAAATTCCACGGCGTCTGGACACCTTGGTACACTAAATTTCAAGTAGCTCTCCCAGGTCTCTCCTAGTTCGCCTTACCCTTTTTCCCCACATGACTCTTCCCCCGACTCGCTCTCCCCCTGTTCGTGACTTGTTTCTGCTTTTTTATACTTTTTTTTTTTCTCTTCACTCTCTCCCCTCCTCAATTCTTTACTCCACTCTTCCTTCTTTTTCCATATGACTCTCTCGATAAACTCCTACAAATCCTCCCAAAGATCCCAATGTTTGTCCCTTTGGAATATCTTATACTGTTTCCTAATTTTGTTCCTAACTCCCGACTGCTTTTGGATTTGTTTAAAATAAAGAATATAACACATAAACAAAAGCAAAAAAAAAGAAAGAAAATATAAAAGAACAAGATAACATGAGGACAAACTCTCGCACTTAATCTTTTACTCTATGTATACTAGTTTTGTTGTGCTTAGAGAATGTCCATTGCTTTCATCTGTCATTGTATTCCTCTTGTCAATAAACTTTTGTGATTTAAAAAAAGAAAAACTGATACCACCTTAGGAAGGAATTGGGAACGAGTCCTCAATTCCGCCTTATCCATATAAAAAAACAGATAAAGGCTTTTGTATGACAAAGCCGCCAATTCTGATACACGCCTGGCCGACGCCAAGGCCCACAGAATGACCACTTTCCACGTGAGGTATTATAGCTCCACGGATTTAAGTGACTCAACCCAATGCGACTTCAGGAAATCCAACACCACGTTGAGATCCCATGGTGCCACTGGAGGCACAAACGGGGGCTGACTATGCAGCACTCCCTTAACAAAAGTCTGAACTTCAGGCAGTGAAGCCAGTTCAATTTTGGAAGAAAATCGATAGAGACGAAATCTGGACCTTAATGGAACCCAATTTTAGGCCCATAGTCACCTCTGACTGTAGGAAGTGCAGAAATCGACCTAGCTGAAATTTCTCCTTTGGGGCCTTCCTGGCCTCACAGTACGCAACATATTTTCGCCATATGCGGTGATAATGGTTTGCGTTCACTTCTTTCCTAGCTTTAAATAGCGTAGGGATAACTTCCTCCGGAATTCCCTTTTCCTTCAGGATCCGGCGTTCAACTGCCATGCCGTCAACGCAGCTGCGGTACGTCTTGGAACAGACAGGCCCCCTGCTGCAGCAGGTCCTGTCTGAGCGGCAGAGGCCATAGGTCCTCTGAGATCATTTCTTGGAGTTCTGGTTACCAAGCTCTTCTTGGCCAACCCGGAACAATGAGTATAATTCTTACTCCTCTCCTTCTTATTATTCTCATTACCCTGGGTAAGAGAGGCAGAGAAGGGAACACATACACCGACTGGTACACCCACGGTGTTACCAGAGCGTCCACCGCTATCGCCTGAGGGTCCTTGACCTGGCGCAATATCTTTGTAACTTTTAGTTGAGGCGGGACGCCATCATGTCCACCTGTGGCCTTTCCCAACGGTGTACAATCATTTGGAAGACTTCTGGATGAAGTCCCCACTCTCCCGGGTGGAGGTCGTGTCTTCTGAGAAAGTCTGCTTCTCAGTTGTCCACTCCGGGAATGAACACTGCTGACAGTGCTAACACATGATTTTCCGCCCATCGGAGAATCCTTGTGGCTTCTGCCATCGCCATCCTGCTTCTTGTGCCGCCCTGTCGGTTTACATGGGCGACCGCCGTGATGTTGTCTAACTGGATCAGCACCGGCCGGTGTTGAAGCAGGGTCTAGCCTGACTTAGCGCATTGTAAATGGCCCTTAGTTCCAGAATATTTATGTGTAGGGAAGTCTCCTGACTTTTCCATAGCCTTGGAAGTTCCTTCCCTGTGTGACTGCCCCCCAGCCTTGAAGGCTGGCATCCGTGGTCACCAGGACCCAGTCCTGTATGCCGAATCTGCAGCCCCCTAAAGATGAGCACTCTGCAGCCACCACAACAGCGACACCCTGACCCTTGGAGACAGGGTTATCCGCCGATGCATCTGAAGATGCGACCCGGACCACTTGTCCAACAGATCCCACTGGAAAATCCTTGCATGGGACTTGGCGAATGGAATTTCTTTGTAAGAAGCTACCATCTTTCCCAGGGCTCGCGTGCATTGATGCACCGACACCTGTATACGTATTAGGAGGTCTCTGTCTAGAGACAACAACTCCTTGGACTTCTCCTCCGGGAGAAAACCTTTTTATCCTGTTCTGTGTCCAGAACCATACCCAGGAACAGTACACGCGTCGTAGGAACCAGCTGCGACTTTGGAATATTCAGAAACCAGCCGTGCTGTTGTAGCACTTCCCGAGATAGTGTTACTCCGACGAACAACTGCTCCCTGGACCTCGCCTTTATAAGGAGATCGTCCAAGTACGGGATAATTATTTCGGCCATTACCTTGGTAAATACCTCGGTGCCGGGGACAGACCAACAGCAACGTCTGGAATTGGTAATGACAATCCTGTACCACAATATTGAGGTACTCCTGGTGAAGAGGGTAAATAGGGACATGCAGGTAATCATCCTTGATGTCTAGTGATACCATGAAATTCTCCAGGCTTGCAATAATCGCCCTGAGCGATTCCATTTTGAACTTGAACCTTCGTATATAAGTGTTCAAGGCTTTCCATTTTAGAATGGGTCTCACCGAACCGTCTGGTTTCGGTACCACAACATTTTGGAATAGTAACCCCGGCCTTGTTGAAGGAGGGGTACCTTGATTTCACCTGCTGGAAGTACAGCTTGTGAATTGCCGCCAGTACTACCTTTCTCCGAGGGCAGCAGGCAAGGCTGATGTGAGGTAACGGCGAGGGGGAGTCGCCTCGAACTCCAGCCTGTATCCCTGTGATACTATTTGCAGAACCTAGAGATCCACCTGTGGGCAAGCCCACTGGTCCCTGAAGTTCCCGAGACGCACCCCTACCGCACCTGTCTCCACCTGTGGAGCCCCAGCGTCATGCGGTGGACTCAGAGGAAGCGGGGGAAGATTTTTGATCCTGGGAACTGGCTGCTGGTGCAGCTTTTTTCCTTCTTCCCTCGTCTCTGTGCAGAAAGGAAGCGCCCTTGACCCGCTTGCTTTTCTGAAGCCGAAAGGACTGTACCTGAAAATACGGTGCTTTCTTAGGCTGTGAGGAAACCTGAGGTAAAAAATTTTTATTCCCAGCTGTTGCTGTGGATACGAGGTCCCAGAGACCATCCCCAAACAATTCCTCACCCTTATAAAGGCAGAAACTCCATGTGCCTTTTACAGGCAGCATCACCTGTCCACTGCCGGGTTTCTAATACCCTCCTGGCAGAATGGACATTGCATTAATTCAGGATGCCAGCCGGCAAATATCCCTCAGTGCATCCTTTATATATAAGACAACGTCTTAAATATGCTCAATGTCAGCAAAATATTATCCCTGTCTTAGCGTATTAATATTATCTGACAGGGTATCAGACCACGCTGCAGCAGCACTATTTATGCTGAGGCAATTGCAGGTTTCAGTATATAACCGGAGTGTGTAAATACAGACTTCAGGATCGCCTCCTGCTTTTTATCAGCAGGTTCCTTCAAGGTGGCCGTATCCTAAGACGGCAGTGCCACCTTTTGACAAACGTGTGAGCGCCTTATCCACCCTTAGGGATATCTCCCAACGTGACCTATCCTCTGGCGGGAAAGGGTACGCCATCAGTAACTTTTTAGAAATTACCAGTTTCTTATCGGGGGAACCCACGCTTCTTTACACACTTCATTCACTCATCTGATGGGGGAACAAAACACTGGCTGCTTTTTCTCCCCAAAAATAAAACCCCTTTTATGTGGTACTTGGGTTCAGGTCAGAAAATGCGTAACACATTTTTAGTTGCCGAGATCATGTAACGGATGTTCCTAGTGGATTGTGTATATGTCTCAACCTCGTCGACACTGGAGTCAGACTTCGTGTCGACATCTGTGTCTGCCATCTGAGGTAACGGGCGCTTTTTGAGCCCCTGATGGCCTTTGAGACGCCTGGGCAGGCGCGGGCTGAGAAGCCGGCTGTCCCACAGCTGTTACGTCATCCAGCCTTTTATGTAAGGAGTTGACACTGTCGGTTAATACCTTCCACCTATCCATCCACTCTGGTGTCGGCCCCACAGGGGGCGACATCCCATTTATCGGCCTCTGCTCCGCCTCCACGTAACCTTCCTCATCCAACATGTCGACACAGCCGTACCGACACACCACACACACACAGGGAATGCTCTGACTGAGGACAGGACCCCACAAAGTCCTTTGGGGAGACAGAGAGAGAGTATGCCAGCACACACCAGAGCGCTATATAATGCAGGGATTAACACTATAACTGAGTGATTTTTCCCCAAATAGCTGCTTGTATACATATATTGCACCTAAATTTAGTGCCCCCCCTCTCTTTTTAACCCTTTGAGCCTGAAAACTACAGGGGAGAGCCTGGGGAGCTGTCTTCCAGCTGCACTTTGAAGAGAAAATGGCGCCAGTGTGCTGAGGGAGAAGCCCCGCCCCTTTTTCGGCGGACTTTCTCCCGCTTTTTCTGGAATACTGCAGGGGTAATTTTACATCTATATAGCCTCTAGAACTATATATGATGTAGATTTGCCAGCCAAGGTGTCTTATATTGCCCTCAGGGCGCCCCCCCCCCAGCGCCCTGCACTCATCAGTAACCGGAGTGTGAGGTGTACATGAGGAGCAATGGCGCACAGCTGCAGTGCTGTGCGCTACCTTGGTGAAGACCGAAGTCTTCTGCCGCCGATTTTCCGGACTCTTCATGCTTCTGGCTCTGTAAGAGGTACGGCGGCGCGGCGTCGGGAACGAACACCAAGGTCGGGTCCTGCGGTCGATCCCTCTGGAGCTAATGGTGTCCAGTAGCCTAAGAAGCCCAAACTACCACCTGTTAGGTAGGTTCGCTTCTTCTCCCCTTAGTCCCTCGCTGCAGTGAGTCTGTTGCCAGCAGATCTCACTGTAAAATAAAAAACCTAAAATATACTTTCTCTCTAGGAGCTCAGGTGTGCATCCAGCTCAGCCGGGCACAAGAATCTAACTGAGGTCTGGAGGAGGGTCTTAGTGGGAGGAGCCAGTGCACACCAGGTAGTCTTAAAGCTTTCTTTAGTTGTGCCCAGTCTCCTGCGGAGCCGCTAATCCCCATGGTCCTTACGGAGTCCCAGCATCCACTTAGGACGTCAGAGAAAAAGTGATATCAATCTGATTCCCAACCCAAGCACCAGCATTGAGGTTCAGAAAAAGAAACACTGACAAACGTATATAAAGTCAGCAATCACACTAGCAGTCAGCCACATGATATTATTAGTCATATAAGCATATCAACTACAAACACATTTCAAGTATGTAGGTGTACATTTACTGTTTTCTGTATTATACAGTTATTTTAATGTATTCAGACGCAATTGCAGAGAAAACTACAGCATTGTACAAGAACTCATATGCAATAGGCACTAAACTTAACTATTAATACTAACATAGTAGATAGAATTTTAGTGCTGTATGACCATTACTCTGTAGAGTGGGATACAGGGAGACTCACCCCACTTCCAGGATCGATCAATACGTTAGCAAACCGCTGAGTGGATCCAGACGCTACTAGTGAACACAGCCGCTCCAGTATTTTTATTGGATATAGACGCTCAGTGAATGTTAGTGCATGCAGAAGCGCTGTCTGCAACCCAGTCTCTTAGCGGTCAAACTTTAGTGTATACAGACGCAGCGCCACGCTGCGACAGAGTTCCCCCGTGGTAGCGTCTGGGACAGAAGTGAGGCAATCAGTTCATGGCCGGAGACGCACGGAAACTGGTCATGAACTGAGGGGAGGGGCTACCAGGAGAGCGTCTGACTCCCCACTGCTGGCATCAACCCTAGGGATCGCAGCCTCAAACTAATTCTGGCGCCTTCTGATCCCTAAAGCCTAGCGCTAGAGCACCCGCGGTGATGGCGCACCAGCTACTGTTTGGTAGTCTCGTCCCAAATCAGTGCGGCTGTGTCCGTATTCCCCCTCTAAGCGGAACAGATGCTTTACCTCAGGGCTGGCCAAACCAGTCCTCGAGATCTACCAACAGTTCACATTTTCCAGACCACCTAGCTGGTGCACAGGTGTAGTCATTACTAATTAAGATGTGGTGCATTCATTCCTAACTGACAATTCTACAGATCTCCAGGAGGCCTGGAAAACATGAACTGTTGGTAGATCTCGAGGACCGGTTTGGCCAGCCCTGCTTTACCTTCTCCCGTGCTCCGGCCACAGCCTGGTAACATCTGCTGGACCTGCTAGCAACATCCGACACAGACGCCCGTCGAGACAGCACTTGTACCGTGCGTAAGCGTTGTTGCGACCCGGTGGAGAGTTGTTGGAGCAACTCTTTCCAAAATGCATGCAAGACGCGGTTAGGAAAGTTCACTCAACAAAAAAGGTAAGACTATAACAAATCAAAAAAAGCTCTTAGGGCTGCCAGACACAGCAGCCCTGTGACCATGGTCCGACTCCTGCCGCACCAAACAAAAAATTGATTTGACTGAGTCGGTGGGCAGGATTATATGGACGAGCCCGGTGCATCCTGGGAGGCCACAAAGCTTGTGATCGATTTGGTGCCAATACACTGTGGATAACCTGTGGACCCAGCCGGAGAAAAGTAACTTATACCAGTCTATGTTTTCCCTAATAAGTGACCTTCCTGCTTTACTTTACCTACTGGTATCTACAACCAAAATCCAATGTCCTTTTGGCCTTCTGCTACCCATAAGCTTACATTTCCTCACCTTCCAAGAAATCAAGGAAGATCCATTTCAGTTATCAAAAGAGGTCCTCTGCTTAGATATCTTGTTTTTTGCCTGCAGAATGTATGTGCTTTCTAGATGTTGTAAGGCAGTGTTTCTCAAAGTTGTTCCTCATGGAACCCTAAAGCTAGTTACACACTAAAAGTTTTTTTGGAATGGTGTGTAGGCATGACTGTTTTGGCCAAACGTCGATAAAAACGGTCCAAAAGTACTCTATCACACCTGCCAGAAGATGTTGGTCAAAAGGTGTGTGCGCATTATCAACAATCTGCCCATATTTCTTATGACTTATCCAGATTATCTGATCCTCATAGTGGGCAGACATATGCAAACACAGTGTGGGGTTGCAGAAAAACAGTAACTTAAAAAAAAAAAAAAAAAAACACTTAGTGTGCAGCGCCAATATTGGGACCTAAAAAAAACTGGGCAGTTTGTCAGTCCAATGGAAAAATTGCTTAGTGTGTAGCTAGCGTAACAGTGCATGTTTTAAAGATACCATTTAGGAATAATAAGTACCACTGTAGATCTAGTGCTAGTAAATTAACCAAATTATCTGGAGAAATATGCACTGCTCTGTTAGGACCAGATTTGTATGTTACTTTTTCCTAAATAACTAACACAAATGACTTAACTGGAAAAAGAAAAAATAGGATTTTAATACCCAACGGTAGAATCCTTTTCTCTTAGTCCGTAGAGGATGCTGGGGTCACATCAAGAACCATGGGGTATAGACGGGATCCACAGGAGACATGGGCACTTTAAGACTTTCAAAGGGGTGTGAACTGGCTCCTCCCTCTATGCTCCTCCTCCAGACTCCAGTTATAGGAACTGTGCCCAGGGAGACGGACATTTCGAGGAAAAGGATTTATTGTTAAACTAAGGTGAGATACATACCAGCTCACACCTCAAGCACGCCGTACAACATGGCATTTAACACAACGCAAGTCAACGGCATGAACATTATCAGCAACAGGCTGACTATAAACGTAACACATGTGTAACCACAACTAATAGCTGCAGATACAGTACGCACTGGGACGGGCGCCCAGCATCCTCTACGGACTAAGAGAAAAGGATTTACCGGTAGGTATTAAAATCCTATTTTCTCATACGTCCTAGAGGATGCTGGGGGTCACATCAAGAACCATGGGGTTATACCAAAGCTCTAGAACGGGCGGGAGAGAGTGCGGATGACTCTGCAGCACTGAATGACCAAACATGAGGTCCTCATTAGCCAGGGTATTAAACTTGCAGAACTTCGCAAAGGTGTTTGAACCCGACCAAAGTTGTAATGCAGAGACCCCCCGGGCAGCCGCCCAGGACGAGCCCACCTTTCTGGTAGAATGGGCCTTCACCGATTTCGGTAACTGCAATCCAGCCGTAGAATGAGCCTGCTGAATAGTATGACAGATCCAGCGCACAATAGTCTGCTTGGAAGCAGGAGCACCAATTTTATTGTGAGCACACAGGACAAACAGAGCCTCTGTTTTCCTAAACTGAGCCGTTCTGGCGACATAAATTTTCAAAGCTCTTACTACATCGAGAAACTTCGATTCCAGCAAGGCGTCAGTAGCCACTGGCACCACAATAGGTTGGTTCAAGTGGAACGACGAAACCACTTTTGGCAGAAACTGCTGACGAGTCCTTAACTCTGCTCTTTCTTCATGGAAGATCAAATAAGGGCTCTTGTGAGACAAGGCCGCCAATTCAGACACCCGCCTTGCGGATGCCAAAGCCAACAGCATGACCACTTTCCAAGTACGGAATTTCAACTCTACCTTCTGTAAAAGGTTCAAACCAATGAGATTGAAGGAATTGCAACACCACGTTAAGATCCCATGGTGCCACAGGGGAAAAAAAGGGATGTTGGATGTGCAATACGCCTTTCACGAAGGTCTGAACTTCTGGAAGGGAGGCCAATTGTTTTTGGGGAAAAAACGATAAAGCTGAAATATGAACTTTAATTGAGCCCAACTTTAGGCCCGCATCCACACCAGCTTGTAGAAAATGAAGAAAACGTCCTAAAATGAAATTCTTCCGTAGGAGCCTTCTTGTATTCACACCAAGACACGTATTTTCTCCAAATACGGTGGTAATGTGTAGACGTTACTACTTTCCTGGCCTTAATAAGAGTGGGGATGACTTCCTTGGGAATATCCTTTCGGGCTAGGATCCGGCGTTCAACCTCCAAGCCGTCAAACGAAGTTGCGGTAAGTCTTGGAACACGCACAGCCCCTGCTGTAACAGATCATCCCTCAGAGGAAGAGGCCAGGGATCTCCTATGGAGTAATTCCTGCAGATCTGGATACCAAGCCCTTCTTGGCCAGTCTGGAACAATGAGGATCGCTTGAACCTTTGTTCTTCTTATGATCTTTATCACTTTTGGAATGAGTGGAAGCAGAGGAAACACGTACACCGACTGAAACACCCACGGTGTCACCAGAGCGTCCACTGCTATTGCTTGAGGGTCTCTCGACCTGGAACAATATCTCTGAAGTTTCTTGTTGAGGCGAGACGCCATCATGTCTATTTGAGGAATTCCCCAAAGACTTGTCACTTCTGCAAAGACCTCTTGATGAAGACCCCACTCTCCTGGATGGAGATCGTGTCTGCTGAGGAAGTCTGCTTCCCAGTTGTCCACTCCTGGAATGAAGATCGCTGACAGAGCGCTTGTATGCCTTTCCGCACAACTGAGCACCTTTGTGGCCTCTGCCATTGCCGCTCTTTGTTCCACCCTGGCGGTTTATGTACGCTACTGCTGTTATGTTGTCCGACTGAATCAAGACGGGCCGATTGCGAAGATGTTCCGCTTGCAGAAGGCCGTTGTGAATGGCCCTTAACTCCAGAACATTTATGTGTTGACACATTTCCTGGCTTGACCATCTTCCCTGGAAGCTTTCCCCCTTCGTGACTGTTCCCCAGCCTTGGAGACTCACATCCGTGGTCATCAAGATCCAGTCCTGGATCCCGAACCTGCGTCCCTCTAGGAGGTGAGAGCTGTGCAGCCACCACAGGAGTGAGATTCTGGTCTTGGAAGACAAGGTTATCCTTCGATGCATGTGCAGATGGGACCCGGACCACTTGTCCAACAGGTCCCACTGAAACACTCTGGCATGGAATCTGCCAAACTGAATGGCCTCGTAGGCCGCCACCATCTTCCCCAGTAACAGAGTGCATTGATGGATCGATACTCTTGTTGGTTTCAGCATTTGTTTGACCAGGTTCTGAATTTCCAGAGCCTTTTCCACTGGAAGAAAAACCTCTGTAATTCTGTGTCCAGAATTATTCCCAAAAACGACAGCCGTCTCGTCGGAATCAACTGTGATTTTGGCAAATTTAGGAGCCAACCATGTTGCTTCAGAATTGTCAGGGAGTGTAATGTTCTGCATCAATTGGTCCCTGGATCTCGCCTTTATCAGGAGATCGTCCAAGTATGGGATAATCGTGACTCCTTGCTTGCGTAGGAGAACCATCATTTCGTCCATTACTTTGTTGAAAACCCTCGAAGCCGTGGACAGACCAAACAGCAACGTCTGAAATTGGTAATGACCATCCCAACCTGCAAACCTCAGGTAAGCCTGATGTGGGGGATAAATTGGAACATGCAAGTAAGCATGTATGTCTACCGACACCATAAAATCCCCCTCCTCCAGACTGGAGATCACTGCCCGGAGAGATTCCATCCTGAATTTTAATTTTTTTTAGATAGAAATTGAGGGATTTGAGGTTCAGGATTGGTCTGACTGAGCCGTCTGGCTTCGGGACCACGAACAGGCTTGAATAAAAGCCTTCTCCCTGTTGTGACGGGGGAACCCTGACAATGACTTGATTGTGACACATTTTTTGTATTGCGGCGCATACCACCTCCCTGTCTGGAAGTGAAGCTGGTAAAGCCGATTTGAAAAATCGGTGAGGGGGGACATCTTGAAACTCCAGTTTGTACCCTTGGGACACAAATTTCTAAAACCCAAGGGTCCAGGGCCGAACGAGCCCAGAACTGACTAAAGAGCCTGAGACATGCCCCCACCGGTGCGGACTCCCGCAGAGGAGCCCCAGCGTCATGCGGTGGACTTGGCAGAAGCCGGGGAGGACTTCTGCTCCTGGGAACCGGCCACGGCCGGTGATCGTTTACCTTTTCCCTTTCCTCTAGTAGCAAGGAAGGAAGACCCTCGGCCCTTTCTGTATTTATTGGGCAGAAAGGACTGCATCTGATAGTGGTGTGCTTTCTTTTGTGGTGCAGGCACATAAAGTAAAACTGATGACTTACCCTTGGTAGCCGTAGATACCAAATCAGCGAGGCCGACACCAAACAACACACCACCTTTATACGGTAGAGACTCCATAGCTTTCTTAGAGTCAGCATCAGCATTCCATTGATGAATCCACAATGCTCTCCTAGCTGAGACTGCCATGGCATTGGCCCGTGATTCCAAGAGGCCAATATCTCTCGCAGCTTCCTTTAGGTAGACTGCAGCGTCCCTGATATGACCTAGTGTCAAAAGAACGCTATCCCTATCCAGGGTATCCATTTCAGATGACAAGTTATCTGCCCATTTTTCGATAGCACTACTCACCCACGCAGATGCAATGGTTGGTGTCTGAGTAGCGTACCCGTGGTGACATAAATGGATTTCAATGTACTTTCCCATCTACGATCTGCAGGGTCCTTTAGGGCTGCCCTGTCAGGGGACGGGAGAGCCACCTTTTTGGACAGCCGTGACAGAGCTTTGTCCACAATGGGGGGGGGGGTGACTCCCATTTTTCCCTATCCCCAGAGGGAAACGGATACGCCACTACAATCCTTTTGGAAATCTGAAACTTCTTGTCAGGACTTTCCCAAACCTTTTCACAAAGCGTGTTCAGTTCATGAGAGGGAGGAAATGTTTCTTCCCTTTATACATACAGACCCTAGTATCAGGAACAGTAGGGCCCTCAGTAATATGAAATACATCTTTTATAGCCACAATCATGTACTGAATGCTCTTTGCCTGTTTTGGATCTAATCTGGCATCACTATAGTCGACACTTAAGTCAGTGTCCGTGTCTGCCAGCTGGGCAAATTAACGTTTGTGACCCCGAGGGGGTCTGGACATGAAACACATCCTCTACGGATTTCTTCCAAGCCTGGTTCTGAGACTCAGATTTATCCAGTCTTTTATTTATCAGAGCCACATTTGCATTCAAAGCACTCAAAATATTCACCCAATCATGTGTCAGCGGTGCAGACAGGGTCACTCCCACAGCCGTTTGTGTCCCTAATACCCCTTTCACACCAGAAATGCAGGGACAAAACCTGGGAATTCTGCCACGGGCTCATGCAGCGACATTCCCGGGTTGGCACCATTCACACCAGCATTTTTTGCCGAGACATCCCGGGTCTGCACCTTTCATACTGAACCCGGGATGGCCCTGCATTTTCTGAAAATGGGCGTCTCAGAAAAACCACAAGACCAGGAAGTGCCCTGAATAGCCAATCAGCATCAGCAGAGGCAACCCGGGAAGGTGGGACATGTCCTGCACCATTCACACTGTCCAGGGTCGATCCTGTACCCTGTACCCTTTCACACCAAGAAATTTCCCGGGTTGATGCGCGGTCATGTGTTTTAACCCGGGAAATTTATAGCTGTGTGAAAGGGGTATGACAGTCTCCTCCTGGGAAGAGCACTCCGCCTCAGACATGCCGACACACGTGCACCCACCACACGCAGATACACTGGGCCTATAGGGGACAGACCCACAGTAAAGCCTGTCAGAGACACAGAGGGAGATATAGCCAGCCCACACCCCAGAGCCCAAACCCGGTCTGAAAACACTACAGAAAATGTCCCAGACCTGCAGCGCTTTTAATAAATTTTATATTATATATATATATATTTATATTTTTACTTGTACAGCAGTGTGAGGAAGGACCAGCGTCTCTGCAGCCTTGTGGAGAGAAAATGGCGCCGGGCTGTGTGCTGTGAGGGCTAAGCACCGCCCCCATAATGGCGCGCTTCAGACCCGCTCTTTTATTAAACTTTTTTATGCTGGCGGGGGTCCGGACCGTGCCCTGATTTGACGTTAAAATGCTGCCCAGGACGCCCCCCCCCCGCGCGCACACCCTGTAGTGCCTCTGAGTGTGGGAGCATGGCGCACAGCGCGGCCGCTGTGCGGTACCTCAAAGCAGTCACTGAAGTCTTCTGATCTTCATCTACTCACCTGACTTCTGGCTCTGCAAGGGGGGTGACGGCGGGCTCTGGGAACGAGCATCTAAGCGTACCTAGCGATAAGACCCTCAGGAGCTAATGGTGTCCTGTAGCCAAAGAAGCAGAGCCTTTAAACTTACAGAAGTAGGTCTGACTTCTCTCCCCTAAGTCCCATGAAGCAGGGAGACTGTAGCCAACAGTGCTCCCTGAAAATAAAAAACCTAACATAAGTCTTTTCAGAGAAACTCAGTAGAGCTCCTCAGTGTGCATCCAGTCTGCCTGGGCACAAATTCTAAACTGGAGTCTGGAGGAGGGGCATAGAGGGAGGAGCCAGTTCACACCCCTTTTAAAGTGCCCATGTCTCCTGTGGATCCAGTCTATACCCCATGGTTCTTGATGTGACCCCAGTATCCTCTAGGACGTATGAGAGAAAAAAAGAAAAGAGAAAGTGTTATTTGCATATACATGAACCTGTGACGTTAAAATGTCAACAAATATTTCATACAATTCAACCCTCTGTAACCTTCATCTTATAAAAAGAACCCCAAAAATTAACAAGGCCCCTTCAAAACAGCTCATGCTTATAGCATTACACACTTAAAGGCTGTGGGCCTAATTCAGACCTGGTACGCAGGCTGAAGCCCCGTGCTTTGTGCACACGTGCAGCAGCTGCACTGCGTATGCGCACACAATGAGATGCGATGGCATCTCACTTGTGCAATTGCCTCTGCCTGAGTGACAGGTAGAGACGGTCACGGGGCGTCAGTGTTGCGGTGGCGTTTACAGGCACGGTCCAAAAAACACAATTGTGTTGACAGTTTGCGTGGTGGGCCTCGGCGGCT
The DNA here is from genome assembly GCF_028390025.1 of Pseudophryne corroboree. Taxonomy (NCBI): domain Eukaryota; kingdom Metazoa; phylum Chordata; class Amphibia; order Anura; family Myobatrachidae; genus Pseudophryne; species Pseudophryne corroboree. The sequence continues at coordinate 433,243,161 of NC_086452.1, read as the reverse complement.
GCATGACATCACACACAGTCGTTGCGATCCTAAACATGGCGGGTAGCCGCCTGCTTCAGCAGCTAGGCTGCGTAGGCAGAGCGCTACTCAGCAGGTGTGAAAGCATTGCCGCTGTGCGTTGCTTTCGAACGTCCGCAGGGGGAGAGAGGGGGGGGAATGGGGGGGGTTAGTAGCAGGACCCGCCGGCGGGGGAGCAAACCAGACGCCTGTCAGAGATTTTGAACGTACATGAGTGTTTTTTCGCACCTCTACGATCAGGTCTGAATTAGGCCTCATGTTTTTTGAAAGTGGGAAAAAGAAAAAAAAATCAATCTATACTTATGTACTTTTCTCTCCATACACATACAATCCTTGGTGTCAGATGCATCTGGATACACTACACTTAGCCCCAGTACCCAAAAACAAGCCATCTGTTACGGGTGGTCTTCAGGTTGCCGACTGTCGGGATCCCGGCGCACAGTATACCGGCGCCGAGAATCCTGACACCCGGCATATCGACACATATTCTCCTCGTGGGGTCCACGACCTCCCCTGGAGGGAGAATAAATAGCCACCGTGCCCGCAAGGGGCTCATTTGCGCTCGCCACGCTGTCGGTATGCCGGCGGTCAGGCTCCCGGCGCCGGTATGCTGGTCGCCGGGAGCCCGGCCGCCGGCATACCATACTACACCCATCTGTTACAGCACCTACAGCCACAGCCCCTTTTGCTTAATAGAAGTTGTTCTAAAATGAAACTGGGCATTAGGTTAACCCATGACATACCAGACACTGCAATATATACTGTTTTAGTATAGTTAGTTATGTCACCGGTTTGTCTCAGGAATACCTGTGGTGGCTGTACTGACCCTAAATCGCACATGCTCCAAGTACCACCTGAGCAAATCACTTACCTGTAACTTGTGTTTGCCATGATTAATAAATGCATGCTGGTTATTGTATATAAAGGGCCAGGCAACTGGGAACAGAACTCATTGAGGTCAGAGAGACATACAGCTTACTGTAAACCAATCACAGTGATATATTTAAGTTTTTGCACCAACTCCTGGGACTGCGGTAATATCATTATCCCCACAGCTGTTCTAGTTTCTCTAAATGTGACAATGAATAATCTTTCAATTATTACCAGTGTTATTGGAAGCTTTTGTTACTCATGTTACCTGTCCCTTTACATTCTTTTCCTTCAGTAAATTTTCCACATCACCATCAATGACCATTTTTTTTTTTTTTATACCCATACAAGTCCTATTAATAGCACACCTGGAGCATGCAACTGTTCATCATCATATCCGGAGTCTTTGCTGCTTTTAACAATTTCACTGCAAGGACAGCAACAGAGAGGATCCGGTTAGGGTTCCAGCAACACGCCAGTTACCCTGTACAACAGAACTCTTCCTGGCAGGGAAATTGGGAATGCACTGCTAACCACTCCCGATATTGGAATCAGTAACCAGTAAGGGTCATGCTGCAAGACTGGACTCCCGATTTCCTTATTACCATTGTGGAGATTACTGGGTGCATTAGCTGTTACACAGTCTTGCAGTAATCCAGGGTCCATAAAAGCAAGTAAAATTCCTTTCTAACATCTCAGACGAAGCAAACAGATTTAAGACACTCACAGTCCCCAATTTTTGCACTAACCAGTACTAGGCTTGACCAGCAAGGGCTGGTGGAACATCGTTCCAACACTAGACCAGTTTTCACCAGGGCAGGCTTACCCAGTTAGAAAATAAAACTGAAATAATACACACAGGACAGGCCAAAATAAAATTAAATAGGATCTACAAGATCTGCAAAAATCATACAAATATTAGAGAGGGACAAGTCTACATTTTCATTTTCTTCATTTAAGAGACATGCATTCCTATTGCAGAAAATCTTTAGCAAAAAAAAAAGAAAAAGCTTTAATTAAAAAATAAAACTAAAGCCATATCACCATGTCAACATAAAAAGGAAGCGTCTTAAATATTTGAGTATTTGCAATTAATATTCTGCAAAGCTTGAAAGTGAAATATTGCCACTGACCTAGATTTCATCAGTTTATTGCTGGGGGAAAACAATGCATGTACTAGGGAGAGAGAGAGGGAGAGATCACAGCCTCAATGAGCAAAAAAATAATAATAAGATTTTAAACCTACCGGTAAATCTTTTTCTTGTAGTCCATAGAGGATGCTGGGACTCCGTAAGGACCATGGGGATAGACGGGCTCCGCAGGAGACATGGGCACTTTAAGAAAGACTTTGACTCTGGGTGTGCACTGGCTCCTCCCTCTATGCCCCTCCTCCAAACCTCAGTTAGAGAAACTGTACCCAGAGGAGACGGACAGTACAAGGAAAGGATTTTTGTAATCCAAGGGCAAGATTCATACCAGCCACACCGTATAACTTGTGATATACTATCTAGTTAACAGTACGAAGAACAACATATCATCGGCCCAAAACCAATGAAACTATAACATAACCCTTATGTAAGCAATAACTATATACAAGTCTTGCAGAAGTAGTCCGCACTTGGGACGGGCGCCCAGCATCCTCTACGGACTACGAGAAAAAGATTTACGGGTAGGTTTAAAATCTTATTTTCTCCAACGTCCTAGAGGATGCTGGGACTCCGTAAGGACCATGGGGATTATACTAAAGCTCCCAAACGGGCGGGAGAGTGCAGATGACTCTGCAGCGCCGATTGAGCAAACAGGAGGTCCTCCTCAGCCAGGGTATCAAACTTATAGAACTTTGCAAAGGTGTTTGACCCCGACCAAGTATCAGCTCGGCACAGCTGTAGTGCCGAGACGCCTCGGGCAGCCGCCCAAGACGAGCCCACCTTCCTAGTGGAATGGGCCTTAACCGATTTCGGTAACGGCAATCCTGCCGTAGAATGCGCCTACTGAATCGTGTTACAGATCCAGCGAGCAATAGTCTGCTTTGAAGCAGGGCCGCCAACCTTGTTGGCTGCATACAGGACAAACAGTGCTTCTGTTTTTCTGATCCTAGCCGTTCTGGCCACGTAAATTTTCAAAGCCCTGACCACATCAAGGGACTCGGAATCCTCCAAGTCACGTGTCGCCACAGGCACGACAATAGGTTGGTTCATATGAAAGGATGAGACCACTTTAGGTAGGAATTGAGGACTGGTCCGTAATTCCGCTCTATCCATATGGAAAACCAGATAGGGGCTTTTATGTGATAAAGCCGCCAATTCCGAAACTCGCCTAGCCGAAGCCAAGGCTAACAACATGACCACCTTCCAAGTGAGATATTTCAACTTTACTGTTTTAAGTGGTTCAAACCAATGTGACTTAAGGAAACTTAACACCACGTTAAGGTCCCAAGGCGCCACCGGAGGTACAAAAAGGAGGCTGAATATGCAGTACTCCTTTCACAAAAGTCTGTACTTCATGTAAAGAGGCCAATTCCTTATGAAAGAAAATGGATAAGGCCAAAATCTGAACCTTAATGGAGCCTAGTTTTAGGCCCAAATTCACTCCAGTTTGTAGGAAGTGAAGAAAACGGCCTAGATGGAATTCTTCTGTAGGAGCATTCCTGGCCTCACACCAAGAAACATATTTTCGCCATATTCTCTGATAATGTTTAGACGTCACGTCCTTTCTAGCCTTTATTAGCGTAGAAATGACCTCATCCGGTATACCTTTTTCCGCTAGGATCCAGCGTTCAACCGCCATGCCGTCAAACGCAGCCGCGGTAAGTCTTGGAACAGACAGGGACCTTGTTGTAACAGGTCCTGCCTTAGAGGAAGAGGCCACGGATCTTCTGTGAGCATTTCTTGCAGATCCGGATACCAGGTCCTTCGTGGCCAATCTGGAACAATGAGAATTGTTTTCACTCCTCTTTTTCTTATTATCCTCAACACTTTGGGTATGAGAGGAAGAGGAGGAAACACATATACCGACTGGAACACCCACGGTGTCACTAGGGCGTCCACAGCTACCGCCTGAGGGTCTCTTGACCTGGCGCAATACCTTTGTAGCTTTTTGTGGAGACGGGATGCCATCATGTCTATTTGGGGTAGTCCCCACCGACTTGCAATCTGCACGAAGACTTCCTGATGAAGTCCCCACTCTCCCGGATGTGTCTGCTGAGGAAGTCTGCTTCCCAGTTGTCCACTCCCGGAATGAATACTGCTGACAGAGCGCTTACATGATTCTCCGCCCAGCAAAGAATTCTGGTGGCTTCCGCCATTGCCACTCTGCTCCTTGTGCCGCCTTGGCGGTTTACATGAGCTACTGCAGTGATGTTGTCTGACTGGATCAGAACTGGTCGATTGCGAAGTAAGATCTCCGCGTGACGTAGTGCGTTGTATATGGCCCTTAGTTCCAGGATGTTGATGTGAAGACAAGTCTCTTGACTTGACCGAAGTCCTTGGAAATTTCTTCCCTGTGTGACTGCTCCCCAACCTCGGAGGCTCGCGTCCGTGGTCACCAGGATCCAGTCCTGAATGCCGAACCTGCGGCCCTCTAGAAGGCGAGTACTGTTTAGCCACCACAGGAGAGATACTCTTGCCCTGGGGGACAGGGTGATCCACTGATGCAATTGCAGATGCGACCCGGACCATTTGTCCAATAGGTCCCATTGGAAGGTCCTTGCATGGAATCTGCCGTATGGAATGGCTTCGTATGTTGCCACCATCTTTTTCAGAACTTGAGTGCAATGATGTACTGACACTTTGTTTGGTTTCAACAGGTTCATGACTAGAGTGTCACAACTGAGGGCCTGAGCTGACGGGAGGCAGCCTCAGTTGTAGTGGCTGAGATGTAACGGAACCTGGGAGGTTGTATCAGACCCCTAGACATGTAAGTAACATGTAGAATAACTGCCCGAAGGCGTGACCACGACAACCAGGATAAAAGTCAATGATGTTTATTATGACAAACTCCGTAACACAGCAGCAGTAAAAGGAAACATTAAAGTCAACAGAGGATAAATACAATTCCTGGGTACTAAAGGGTGGCAAGGGCCACAGGCACTGGTAGTGTGAGACAGTTCTTATAATCTTCTAGTTGGAAAGTCCTTACCAGGCCTGACTGTAGCAATGGAGATCGTACCAGCTGGTGTTCCAGGAAAGGCTGGGCTGCTGAAGATAAAACGGCTGCTGTGGATACTGGCTGGAACCAGACTGTTGTTGGTACAGAGTGGATACTGGCTGGAACCAGTTAAATAATAAACGAACTTGAGAGCGATGAAATAATAATGAAGTTTGGAGTTTGAGAGCGGTGAAATAATAATACCGGTGGAGAGTGGTAAACTGCAGAAAAGGACACCGGCCCTTTAAGAGAAGCTATACACTGCTGGAAGCTGGGCTGGAAGCAGGTGATTGTTTGAGAGCGGTGAAATAATAATACCGGTGGAGAGTGGTAAACTGCAGAAAGGACACCGGCCCTTTAAGAGAAGCTGTACACTGCTGGAAGCTGGGCTGGAAGCAGGTGATTGTTGTAGCTGGAAACAGGTGAGTCCAGAATGGATCGGAGAGTCAGGCTACACCGCAGATGGAATGCTGGTGCGGGTCTCTATAGCAGAAGTCTGGAGACAGGAGCTGGAACCTGGAAGACAACCACAGGAGAGAGACAAACTGGAACTAGGTTAGACAACCAAAGCACTGACGCCTTCCTTGCTCAGGCACAGCTTACTTATACCTGCAGCAAGGAAGGGGTTGGCTAGGCAATTATGCAAATCAACAATACAGACAGCAGATTGGTGGAAATGCTCAGATGACAAAATCCAAGATGGCTGCGCCCATGCAGACACTTGGAGGGAAGTTTGGTTTGTAATCCATGTGAGAATTGAAACAGTAATGGCAACGCCGGCCACAGGAGACGCCAGACTGACAAGCGCACATTTAACCACGCGGGCACAGCGGAGGCCGCGGCTGATGAAATCACCACTGACATTCTGCATGTGGAAACTCAGGAACAGCGGGATCCGGTCCTGGAACGCTGAGCCAGCCTTAGGAGGCATCTGAAGGGTAAGTAATGGCGTCCAGATACCCGGATCGTGACAGCACCCCCCCCTTTAGGAGTGGCCCCAGGACACTTCTTAGGCTTTAAAGGAAACTTTGCGTGGAAATTTCGGACCAAGGCAGGAGCATGGACGTCTGAGGCATTGGTCCAAGAGCGTTCTTCAGGACCATAGCCCTTCCAGTCAATGAGGTATTGTAACTGACCGTAACGGAAACGTGAGTCCAAAATCTTGGCCACCTCGTACTCGACTCCCCGTTGAGTCTGAACTTTGGGAGCTAGAGGAAGTGCGGAATGAAACCGATTCAGGATCAGCGGTTTCAACAAAGAAACATGAAATGTCCTGGGTATTTTCAAGAAGGATGGTAACTGTAACCTGTAGGCAACAGGATTGATGACTTGTTCAATCTTGAAGGGTCCGATGTAGCGAGGTGCAAATTTCATGCTGGGAACTCTCAACCTCAAATTCTTCGTGGACAGCCACACACGATCACCCACCTTGAGAGCAGGAACCGCTCTACGCTTCCTATCGGCAAACTTCTTATACCTGAATGAGGCTTTAAGCAGGGCTGCGCGGACGTTCCTCCAGTTATTTGAAAACTGACCCAAGGTGACATCCACTGCTGGAACAGAAGTTGCGGGAAGCGGTTGGAATTCTGGGACTTTAGGGTGGAATCCATAATTAATGAAGAATGGTGTAGAAGAAGATGAGGAATGGTATTGATTGTTGTGGCTGAACTCGGCCCAAGGAAGGAGTTGAACCCAGTCATCTTGAGAGGAAGACACATATATACGGAGGAAGGCCTCCAAGTCCTGATTCACCCTCTCGGTTTGACCATTGGTCTGAGGATGGTAAGCCGTGGAAAACTTTAACTTGACTTGGAGGGCTTGACACAAACTTCGCCAAAATTTGGCTACAAATTGTACTCCACGATCCGAGATGATCTCTTCAGGAAGACCGTGAAGTCGGAAGATCTCTTGTATAAACACTTGAGCCAACTTGGAAGCTGACGGAAGACCGGTGAGAGGGATGAAATGTGCCATCTTGGTGAACCGGTCAACTACCACCCAGATGGTATTAAACTTGTTGCAGATAGGTAGATCGGAAACAAAGTCCATCGACAAATGGGTCCAAGGTCGACGGGGAACAGATAATGGAACCAGTTGCCCCGCAGGCGACTGGCGGGAGACTGTGTTGGGCACACTTTGGGCAGGAGGCAATAAATTCCATAACGTCCTTCTTCAGAGTTGGCCACCAGTAGGACCTAGAAATAAATTCAAGGGTTTTCTGAATGCCTGTATGTCCAGCAAAACGGGAAGCATGGGCCCAATGCATGAGCTTCTTCCTTAGAACTGGCTTAACAAAACTTTTCCCTGGTGGAGGCGTAGAGTCCATCCCTACCGTGGAGAATGCCAACGGATTAATAATAGGATGCTTGTCTGCAGACTCGGACTCATTTTCTTGCTCCCATGAGCGGGAAAGGGCATCGGCCTTACGATTCTGAGAACCCGGACAGAACTGGAGTTTAAAGTCAAACCTAGAGAAGAAAAGTGCCCATCTGGCCTGACGAGGATTCAGACATTGTGCGCCTTTGAGATATAAAAGATTTTTGTGGTCGGTAAGTATGGTGATTGAGTGGGAAGCTCCCTCCAACAGGTATCTCCACTCCTCCAGAGCGAGCTTGATGGCTAGCAACTCCTGATCGCCAATGGCATAGTTGCGCTCAGCTGGGGAGAACTTCCGGGAGAAGAAACTGCAAGGATGTAGATGTCCATCTTTGGCCCTCTGGGATAACACTGCTCCTACTCCAACGGAGGAGGCATCTACCTCTAAGATAAAAGGAGAGTCGGTGTCGGGCTGTTTCAGAACTGGTGCAGAGATGAACCGTTGCTTCAGAAGGTGAAAGGCCTGTGTAGCTTCCTCGGACCACTTGGACGGATTAGCACCTTTCTTGGTTAATGCAGTGATAGGCGCCACAATGGTGGAAAAGTCTCGTATAAATTTTCTATAATAATTGGCGAACCCTAAGAACCTCTGGACCCCTTTGAGGCTTAAGGGTATAGGCCAATTCTGGATTGCTTGGAGTTTCTCAGGATCCATCTCTAGTCCGGAACCGGACACAATGTACCCTAGAAACGGAATGGTTTTAACTTCAAACACACACTTCTCCAATTTACAATAGAGGTGATTGACACGGAGACGGGAAAGAACCTCTTTTACCCAGAAACGATGATCTTCGAGATTATTAGCAAAGATGAGGATGTCGTCTAGATAAACCACGACATGGCGGTACAAGATGTCCCTGAAAATCTCATTCACGAAGTGCTGGAAGACTGCTGGAGCGTTGCTCAAACCGAAGGGCATGACGAGGTACTCATAATGTCCGTCACGGGTGTTAAAGGCGGTCTTCCACTCGTCACCCTCACGGATTCGGATGAGATTGTAGGCACCCCTCAAGTCCAGCTTTGTGAAAATAGTTGCACCACTAACTCTATCAAAGAGCTCGGTAATCAGGTGTAAAGGGTATCGGTTCTTGACGGTAATGTCGTTCAGACCTCTGTAGTCGATGCACGGACGCAGACCACCATCTTTCTTAACGAAGAAGAAGCCTGCGCCGGCTGGAGAAGATGGTCGGATAAAACCCTTCGCCAGGTTCTCTTTGATGTACTCTTCCATGGAGTGTGTCTCAGGCAGAGACAACGGATAAGTTCGGACTCGCGGTGGAACCTTCCCTGGAATGAGGTCGATTGGGCAGTCCCATTCTCTATGAGGAGGAAGGATATCAGCAGAGGCTTTACTGAACACGTCCGTGAAGTCTTGATATGGAGGAGGCGGAACATCAGATGACCTGGGGAAGGAAGAACAAACAGGAAGAACTTTGGCTAAACAAGTCTCAGCACAGGAGGGACCCCATGCCAGTATTTGCGTAGTCGTCCAGTCAATTGATGGGTTGTGGAGACGGAGCCATGGAAGGCCTAAAACCACTGGATGTGTGGCTCTTGGAATCACTAAAAAAGAAATATACTCAGAATGAAGAACTCCCACTCTCAGACGAACTGGAAGAGTCCTTAAGGAAATGACTGCGTCAAAAATCTTGCTGCCATCCACGGCAGTCAAAGAGATGGACGAGGACAGTCTCTCGGTGGGTAGGGACCACCGTTTAACATAAGCTTCGGTTATGAAATTCCCAGCTGCTCCGGAATCAAGGAGGGCAATGACGTTCCTGTAACGTTGAGCAATTTGGAGCGACACTGGGAGGTTACAGTCATGAGGAGATGGAGAGGAGATCATTACTCCTAGCCGGCCCTCTCCTTGGCGAGCTAGGATCTGGAGTTTCCCGGACGTTTGGGACAGGCATTGATAGTGTGCGACGGAGCTGCACAGTAGAGACAGAGAGACTCAGAGAGACGTCTTCGGCGCTCAGCGGGAGATAGACGGGAACGACTAATTTGCATAGGCTCATCCTTGGATGGAGACGGTTGACGAGGAGGAGGAGCAGAAGATTTAGGAGTAGATGATCTTCCTCGCTCGGTTGCTCTCTCTCTGAAACGTAGATCAACCTTCGTGCAAAGAGAAATTAGCTCATCCAACTTAGATGAGTCTCTGGTAGCTAACTCATCCTTGATGCGTTCTGATAAGCCATGCCAGAATGCAGCATACAGGGCCTCGTCGTTCCATGCCAGTTCGGATGCCAGGATTTTAAACTGTATAAGATACTGTCCCACAGTACGTGTTCCCTGGCGTAAACGGAGAATCTCAGATGAAGCAGATGTTATCCGGCCTGGCTCGTCGAAGATGCGCCTGAATGTAGCTACAAAGTCAGTATAGGAGGATAGCAGGGGATCAGACTTCTCCCATAAAGGTGATGCCCAGTCAAGGGCTGAGCCACTGAGAAGGGAGATGATATAGGCAATTTTGGTACGGTCACTGAAGAAATTGCCAGGTAGAAGCTCAAAGTGGATTTCACATTGATTGAGAAATCCCCTGCAGAACCTTGGAGATCCATCAAATTTTGCTGGCGTTGGAAGATGAAGATGTGGACTGGAAATGGGTAAGGTGGGTGGGGTTACAGCTGGTGTCACTGTAGTGGACGCACCGGACGTGCCAGGTCCACGGAGGGTCGTTTGAATCCCATCCAGCCGTGTAGAGAGATCCTTGAGACAGCGGATGATGTGGCCCTGTGCAGCCTCCTGAGGTTCAAGTCGGGCTGCCAGTTCTTGCATCGGCCTGGCCGCTTGATCCTGGTCTCCGGCTGGATTCATTAGGTCAGTGCTTACTGTCACAACTGAGGGCCTGAGCTGACGGGAGGCAGCCTCAGTTGTAGGGGCTGAGATGTAACGGAACCTGGGAGGTTGTATCAGACCCCTAGACATGTAAGTAACATGTAGAATAACTGCCCGAAGGCGTGACCACGACAACCAGGATAAAAGTCAATGATGTTTATTATGACAAACTCCGTAACACAGCAGCAGTAAAAGGAAACATAAAAGTCAGAGGATAAATACAATTCCTGGGTACTACAGGGTGGCAAGGGCCACAGGCACTGGTAGTGTGAGACAGTTCTTATAATCTTCTAGTTGGAAAGTCCTTACCAGGCCTGACTGTAGCAATGGAGAGAACCCAGGATCGTACCAGCTGGTGTTCCAGGAAAGGCTGGGCTGCTGAAGATAAAACGGCTGCTGTGGATACTGGCTGGAACCAGACTGTTGTTGGTACAGAGTGGATACTGGCTGGAACCAGTTAAATAATAAACGAACTTGAGAGCGATGAAATAATAATGAAGTTTGGAGTTTGAGAGCGGTGAAATAATAATACCGGTGGAGAGTGGTAAACTGCAGAAAGGACACCGGCCCTTTAAGAGAAGCTGTACACTGCTGGAAGCTGGGCTGGAAGCAGGTGATTGTTGTAGCTGGAAACAGGTGTCCAGAATGGATCGGAGAGTCAGGCTACACCGCAGATGGAATGCTGGTGCGGGTCTCTATAGCAGAAGTCTGGAGACAGGAGCTGGAACCTGGAAGATAACCACAGGAGAGAGACAAACTGGAACTAGGTTAGACAACCAAAGCACTGACGCCTTCCTTGCTCAGGCACAGCTTACTTATACCTGCAGCAAGGAAGGGGTTGGCTAGGCAATTATGCAAATCAACAATACAGACAGCAGATTGGTGGAAATGCTCAGATGACAAAATCCAAGATGGCTGCGCCCATGCAGACACTTGGAGGGAAGTTTGGTTTGTAATCCATGTGAGAATTGAAACAGTAATGGCAACGCCGGCCACAGGAGACAGGAGACGCCAGACTGACAAGCACACATTTAACCACGCGGGCACAGCGGAGGCCGCGGCTGATGAAATCACCACTGACATTCTGCATGTGGAAACTCAGGAACAGCGGGATCCGGTCCTGGAACGCTGAGCCAGCCTTAGGAGGCATCTGAAGGGTAAGTAATGGCGTCCAGATACCCGGATCGTGACAGAGTCATGAGTTCCTGCGCTTTTTCCATCGGAAGAAAAACCCTTTTCTGGTCTGTGTCCAGAATCATGCCCAAGAAGGGAAGACGAGTTGTAATATTCAGCTGCGACTTTGGAATATTGAGAATCCAGCCGTGTCGCTGTAACACATTCAGTGAAAGTGATACGCTGTTCAGCAACTTCTCCCGTGATCTCGCTTTTATGAGGAGATCGTCCAAGTAAGGGATAATCGTGACACCCTGCTTGCGCAGGAGCACCATCATTTCCGCCATTACCTTGGTGAAAATTCTCAGGGCCGTGGAAAGCCCAAACGGCAACGTCTGAAATTGGTAATGACAATCCTGTACCGCAAATCTCAGGTACACCTGATGAGGAGGATATATGGGGACATGCAGGTATGCATCCTTTATGTCCAGAGATACCAAAAAAATCTCCCCCTTCTAGGCTGGCAATGACCGCCCTGAGCGATTCCATCTTGAACTTGAACCGTTTTAAGTAAAGGTTCAGGGATTTTCAATTTAAAATGGGTCTGACCGAACCGTCCAGTTTCGGAACCACAAACAGACTTGAGTAGTACCCCTGCCCTCTCTGAAGCAGGGGAACCTCTACCACCACTTGTTGAAGACACAATTTGTGAATCGCATGTAACACTCTCTCTCTTTCCAGGGGTTGTTTCGGTAGGGCCGATATGAAAAACCGGCGAGGAGGCACTTCTTCGAATTCCAGCTTGTAACCCTGGGAAACTATTTCTATTGCCCATGGATCCACCTGTGCGTGGACCCAGACGTGGCTGAACAGTCGAAGACGTGCCCCCACAGGAGCAGACTCCCTCAGGGGAGCCCCAGCGTCATGCGGTGGATTTTGCAGAGACCGGGGAGGACTTCTGTTCCTGGGAACTAGCTGTGTTATGCAGCTTTTACCCTCTGCCCTTACCTCTGGCAAGAAAGGACGATCCACGTGCTCTCTTGCTTTTATTGGAACGAAAGGACTGCATTTGATAATGAGGCACTTTCTTAGATTGTGAGGGAATATATGGCAAAAAATTTGATTTACCTGCCATAGCCGTGGAGACGAGGTCAGAGAGTCCCTCTCCAAACAATTCCTCACCCTTGTAAGGCAACCACTCCATATGTCTCTTGGAGTCGGCATCACCAGTCCACTGTCGGGTCCATAAGACACGCCTAGCAGAAATAGATATAGCGTTTATCCTGGAACCCAGTAAACTAATGTCTCTTTGAGCATCCCTCATATACAAGACCGCATCTTTTATATGCCCTAGGGTCAATAAAATGGTATCCTTATCAAGAGTCTAAATATCCGTTGATAAGGAATCTGTCCATGCTGCTACAGCACTACAAACCCAGGCCGACGCAATAGCCGGTCTGAGTAACGTACCAGAATGTGTGTAAATGGACTTCAGGGTAACCTCCTGCTTGCGGTCAGCAGGATCCTTGAGGGTAGCCGTATCTTGGGATGGAAGCGCTATCTTTTTTGATAAGCGCGTCAAGTCGTTGTCCACCCTAGGGGAAGATTCCCACCGTATCCTGTCCTGCGACGGGAAAGGATACGCTGTTAGGATCCTTTTGGGAATCTGCAGTTTCCCACGCTTTTCACATACTTCGTTCAGCTCATGTGAGGAGGGAAAGGAGACCTCAGGTTTCTTTCCTTTATACATGTGTACCCTCGTGTCAGGGACAGGGGGTTCCTCAGTGATATGCAATACATCTTTTATTGTGATAATCATAAATCGAATACCTTTAGCTGTAATTTTGTATCATCGTAATCGACACTGGAGTCTGAATCCGTGTCGGTATCTGTGTCAACTATTTTGGATAGTGGGCGCTTCTGAGACCCCGAAGGTCCCGGCGACATAGGGACAGGCAAGGGTTGACTCCCTGACTGTGCCCCAGCTTCGGCTTTGTCTAGCCTTTTGTGCAATAAAATAAGATTTTACTTACCGGTAAATCTATTTCTCGTAGTCCGTAGTGGATGCTGGGGACTCTGTAAGGACCATGGGGAATAGACGGGCTCCGCAGGAGACATGGGCACTTTATGAAAGAATTTAGATTCTGGTGTGCTCTGGCTCCTCCCTCTATGTCCCTCCTCCAGACCTCCGTTAGAGAAAATGTGCCCGGAAGAGCTGACGGCACAAGGAAAAGATTTTGGAAATACAGGGTAAGACTCATACCAGCCACACCAATCACACCGTATAACTTGTGATAAACTTACCCAGTTAACAGTATGAACAACAACAGAGCATCAGATCAACCCTGATGCAACTATAACATAACCCTTATTTAAGCAATAACTATATACAAGCATGCAGAAGAAGTCCGCACTTGGGAGGGGCGCACCGCATCCACTACGAACTACAAGAAATAGATTTACCGGTAAGTAAAATCTTATTTTCTCTAACGTCCTAGTGGATGCTGGGGACTCCGTAAGGACCATGGGGATTATACCAAAGCTCCCAAAGGGGCGGGAGAGTGCGGATGACTCTGCAGCACCGATTGAGAAAACACAAGGTCCTCCTCAGCCAGGGTATCAAACTTGTAGAACTTTGCAAAGGTGTTTGAACCTGACTAAGTAGCCGTTTGGCAAAGCTGTAATGCCGAGACCCCTCGGGCAGCCGCCCAAGAAGAGCCCACCTTCCTTGTGGAATGGGCCTTAACTGATTTAGGCAGCGGCAACCCAGCCGCAGAATGAGCCTGCTGAATCGTGTTACAGATCCAGCGAGCAATAGTTTGCTTTGAAGCAGGCGCCCCAAGCTTGTTGGAAGCATACAGGATAAACAAAGATTCTGTTTTCCTGACCCTAGCCGTTCTGGCTACATAAACCTTCAAAGCCCTGACCACATCAAGTAACTCTGAATTCTCCAAGTCAGTAGTAGCCACAGGCACCCCAATAGGTTGGTTTATATGAAAGGATGAAACCACTTTCGGCAGAAATTGTGGGCGGGTCCGCAATTCTGCTCTATCCGCATGGAAAACCAGATAAGGGCTATTATGTGACAAAGCCGCCAATTCTGACACACGCCTAGCCGAAGCCAAGGCTAGTAGCATGACCACCTTCCAAGTGAGATATTTCAATTCCACCGTTTTGAGTGGTTCAAACCAGTGGGATTTCAGGAATCTCAACACCACGTTAAGATCCCAAGGTGCCACTGGAGGCACAAAAGGGGGCTGAATATGCAGCACTCCCTTTACAAACGTCTGAACTTCAGGCGGAGAAGCCAGTTCTTTTTGAAAGAAAATGGATAGGGCCGAAATCTGGACCTTAATGGAACCCAATTTTAGGCCCAAAGTCACTCCTGACTGTAGGAAGTGAAGGAAACGGCCCAGCTGGAATTCCTCCGTAGGGGCATTCCTGGCCTCACACCAAGCCACATATTTTCGCCATATACGGTGATAATGTTGAGCCGTCACGTCCTTCCTAGCCTTTATCAGCGTAGGAATAACCTCATCCAAAATGCCTTTTTCTGCTAGGATCAGGCGTTCAACCGCCATGCCGTCAAACGCAGCCGTGGTAAGTCTTGGAACAGACAGGGCCCCTGTTGCAACAAGTCCTGTCTTAGAGGTAGAGGCCACGGGTCCTCTGTGAGCATTTCTTGCAGATCTGGATACCAAGTCCTTCTTGGCCAATCCGGAACATTGAGTATTGTTCTCACTCCTCTTTTTCTTATGATTCTCAGCACCTTGGGTATGAGAGGAAGAGGAGGAAATACATAGACCGACTGGAACACCCACGGCGTCACCAGTGCGTCCACAGCTATCGCCTGAGGGTCTCTTGACCTGGTGCAATACCTCTGTAGCTTTTTGTTGAGGCGGGATGCCATCATGTCCACCTGTGGCAGTTCCCACGACTTGCAACCTGCGTGAAGACTTCTTGATGAAGTCCCCACTCTCCCGGGTGGAGGTCGTGCCCGCTGAGGAAGTCTGCTTCCCAGTTGTCCACTCCCGGAATGAACACTGCTGACAGTGCTCTTACGTGATTCTCCAACCCAGCGAAGAATTCTGGTGGCTTCTACCATCGCCACCCTGCTCCTTGTGCCGCCTTGGCGGTTTACATGAGCCACTGCGGTGATATTGTCTGACTGAATCAGAACCGGTTGGTCGCGAAGCAGGGACTCCGCTTGACGTAGGGCGTTGTATATGGCCCTTAGTTCCAGGATGTTGATGTGAAGGCAAGTCTCCCGACTTGACGTCAGACATTGGAAATTTCTTCCCTGTGCGACTGCCCCCCACCCTCGGAGGCTTGCATCCGTGGTCACCAGGACCCAGTCCTGAACGCCGAATCTGCGACCTTCGAGTAGGTGAGCACTCTGCAGCCACCACAGGAGAGACACCCTGGCCCTGGGGGATAGGGTGATTAACCGATGCATCTGAAGATGTGATCCGGACCACTTGTCCAGTAGATCCCATTGAAAGGTCCTCGCATGGAACCTGCCGAAGGGAATGGCCTTGTATGATGCCACCATCTTTCCCAGGACTCGCGTGCAGTGATGCACCGACACCTGTTTCGGTTTTAATAGGTTTCTGACCAGTGTCATGAGTTCCTGAGGCTTCTCCATCGGGAGATAAACCCTCTTTTGGTCTGTGTCCAGAATCATGCCCAGGAAAGGCAGACGAGTCGTAGGAATCAACTGCGACTTTGGAATATTTAGAATCCAGCCGTGTTGTTGTAACACTTCCAGAGAGCGTGCTACGCTGATCAGCAACTGCTCTCTTGACCTCGCTTTTATGAGGAGATCGTCCAAGTATGGGATAATTGTGACACCTTGCTTCCGCAGGAGTACCATCATTTCCGCCATTACCTTGGTAAATATTCTCGGTGCCGTGGAGAGACCAAACGGCAACGTCTGGAATTGGTAATAACAATCCCGTACCACAAATCTGAGGTACGCCTGATGGGGTGGATAAATGGGGACATGAAGGTATGCATCCTTTATGTCCAGAGACACCATAAAATCCCCCCCTTCCAGGCTTGCGATGACCGCTCTGAGCGATTCCATCTTGAACCTTTTCAGGTATATGTTCAGGGATTTTAAATTCAATATGGGTCTGACCGAACCGTCCGGTTTCGGTACCATAAACATGGTCGAATAATAACCCTTTCCTTGTTGAAGGAGGGGAACCTTGACCACCACCTGTTGAAGATACAATTTGTGAATTGCAGTTAACACTATTTCCCTCTCTAAGAGGGAAGCTGGCAGGGCCGATTTGAGGTAACTGTGAGGGGGCATCTCTTCGAATTCCAGCTTGTATCCCTGAGACACAATCTCTATTGCCCTGGGATCCAACTGGGAGTGAACCCACTTGTGGCTGAAATTTCGGAGACGCGCCCCCACCGGGCCTAGCTCCGCCTGTGGAGCCCCAGCGTCATGCGGTGGATTTAGTGGAAGCCGGGGAGGACTTCTGTTCCTGGGAACTAGCTGCGTTGTGCAGCTTCCTTTCTCTGCCCCTGCCTCTGGCAAGAAAGGACGCACCTCGGACTTTCTTGCCTTTTTGTGATCGAAAGGACTGCATTTGGTAATACGGTGCTTTCTTAGGTTGTGAGGAAACATATGGCAAAAAATTTGACTTTCCAGCAGTAGCTGTGGAGACCAGGTCCGAGAGACCCTCCCCAAACAATTCCTCACCCTTGTAAGGTAAAACCTCCATGTGCCTTTTTGAGTCGGCATCACCTGTCCATTGCCGAGTCCACAGGACCCTTCTGGCAGAAATCGACGTAGGATTTATTCTAGAGCCCAGTAGACTAATGTCTCTTTGAGCATCTCTCATATATAGGACAGCGTCTTTTATATGCCCCAGGGTCATTAATATAGTATCCTTGTCTAAGGTATCAAGTTCCTCAGATAAGGTATCCGTACATGCTGCTACAGCACTACACACCCAGGCCGACGCAATTGCCGGCCTTAGTAAGGTACCTGAATGTGTATAAATGGACTTCAGGGTACCCTCTTGCTTTCTATCCGCAGCATCTTTTAGGGTGGCCGTATCCTGTGACGGCAGGGCTACCCTCTTTGATAAGCGTGTTAAAGCTTTGTCCACCCTAGGGGAGGATTCCCAGCGTAACCTGTCCGTTGGCGGGAAAGGATACGCCATAAGCATCCGTTTGTAAATCTGCAGTTTTTTATCTGGAGATTCCCAAGCCTTTTCACATAACTCATTTAGCTCGTGTGAAGGGGGGGAAGGTCACCACCTGCCTTTTTTCCCCATACATATGAACCCTCTTGTCAGGGACTGGGGTTTCCTCTGTGATGTGCAACACATCCTTAATTGCTATAATCATATAACGGATGGATTTAGCCAATTTAGGCTGTAACTTTGCATCATCGTAACAGACACTGGAGTCAGAATCCATGTCGGTATCAGGGTCAACAATTTGGAATAGTGGCCGCTTCTGAGACCCTGACGGCCTCTGCGACATAGGATCAGGCACGGGCTGAGACCCTGACTGTCCTAAGGCTTCAGCTTTATCCAACCTTTTAAGCAAGGAATTAACATTATCATTTAAAACCTTCCACATATCCATCCAATCAGGTGTCGGCGGAGACACCACATTCATTTGCTCCCGCTCTGTTTCCACATAGCCTTCCTCGTCAAACATGTCGACACAAGCGTACCGACACACCACACACACAGGGAATGCTCTTTTTGAAGACCGTTCCCCCACAAGGCCCTTTGGAGAGACAGAGAGAGAGAGTATGCCAGCACACACCCCAGCGCTATATAACCCAGGAATAACACAGTAACTTAATGTTAACCCAGTAGCCGCTGTTATAATGATTTTTGCGCCTAATTATGTGCCCCCCCCCCCCTCTCTTTTTACCCTCTTCTACCGTGTATCTGCAGGGGAGAGCCTGGGGAGCTTCCTCTCAGCGGAGCTGTGGAGAAAAAATGGCGCTGGTGAGTGCTGAGGAAGAAGCCCCGCCCCCTCAGCGGCGGGCTTCTGTCCCGCTTTAATGTACAATATTTTGGCGGGGGCTCATACATATATACAGTGCCCAACTGTATATATGCAAAACTTTTGCCAAGAGGTCCTAATTGCTGCCCAGGGCGCCCCCCCCCCCCCCCCCTGCGCCCTGCACCCTTACAGTGACCGGAGTATGTGGGTGTGTGTGGGAGCAATGGCGCACAGCTGCAGTGCTGTGCGCTACCTCAGTGAAGACTGGAGTCTTCTGCCGCCGATTTCGAAGTCTTCTTGCTTCTTATGCTCACCCGGCTTCTGTCTTCCTGCTCTGCGAGGGGGATGGCGGCGCGGCTCTGGGATCGGACGACGAGGGTGAGATCCTGTGTACGATCCCTCTGGAGCTAATGGTGTCCAGTAGCCTAAGAAGCAGGACCTATCTGCAGAGAGTAGGGCTGTTTCACTCCCCTCAGTCCCACGATGCAGGGAGTCTGTTGCCAGCAGAGCTTCCTGAAAATAAAAAAAACCTAACAAAATACTTTTACAGCAAGCTCAGGAGAGCTCACTGAACAGCACCCAGCTCGTCCAGGCACAGATTCAAACTGTGGTCTGGAGGAGGGACATAGAGGGAGGAGCCAGAGCACACCAGAATCTAAATTCTTTCTTAAAGTGCCCATGTCTCCTGCGGAGCCCGTCTATTCCCCATGGTCCTTACGGAGTCCCCAGCATCCACTAGGACGTTAGAGAAATTAACATTTGCACTTAAAACATTCCACATATCCATCCAGTCCGGCATCGCCGACGGAGACCTAACATTCATAAACTCCCCCTCCTCCTTAGGTGAGCCCTCAACCTCAGACATGTCGACACACACGTACTGACACCACACATACACAGGGAAGCTCTTTTCTGAAGACAGGTTCCTCACCAGGCCCTTTGGAGAGACAAGAGAGAGTGTATGCCAGCACACACCCCAGCGCTATATGACCCAGGAATAACACAGTAAATTAATGTTTACCCAGCAGCGCTGTTTTATGCATCTGCGCCAATTATGTGCCCCCCCCCCCCCTCTACTTTAAAACCCTCCGTCACCGTGTGTCAAGCAGGGGAGAGTCCGGGGAGCTTCCTCTCAGCTGTGCTGTGGAGAAAAATGGCGCTGGTGAGTGCTGAGGGAGAAGCCCCGCCCCCTCGGCGGCGGGCTTCTGTCCCACTCAATTTTTTCAATACATGGCGGGGGCTCTTTTTATACATGTACAGTGCCCAGCTGTACATGTATATATACATCTGTGCTATAAGAGAGGTTTATATTGCTGCCTAGGGCGTCCCCCCCCCTGCGCCCTTACAGTGACCGGAGTGTGTGAGGTGAAGGGGAGCAATGGCGCACAGCTGCAGTGCTGTGCGTTACCTCAGTGAAGATTCAAGTGTCTTCTGCCGCCTCAGATGGGTCTTTTCCTCACATACTCACCCGGCTTCTTTCTTCCGGCTCTGCGAGGAGGACGGTGGCGCGGCTCTGGGACGGACAGCGAGGGTGAGACCTGCGTACCGATCCCTCTGGAGCTAATGGTGTCCAGTAGCCTAAGAAACAGAGCCCTGAACTCAGGGAAGTGGGTCTGTTTCTCACTCCTCAGTCCCTCGATGCAGGGAGTCTGTTGCCAGCAGGCTCCCTGAAAATAAAAAAAACCTAACAAAAATGCTTTCTTACAGGAAACTCAGGAGAGCTCCTGAAACGCACCCAGTCTCCACTGGGCGCAGTATCAAACTGAGGTCTGGAGGAGGGGCATAGAGGGAGGAGCCAGTGCACACCCAGAGTCAAAGTCTTTTTTAAAGTGCCCATGTCTCCTGCGGAGCCCGTCTATCCCCATTGTCCTTACGGAGTCCCAGCATCCTCTAGGACGTTAGAGAGAAAAAGTTATCTGCTGCCTTGTATGGGCATTATTCACGCCTGCTGCAGAATTATCTGCATTGACCAATTAAGTTGGAAGGGTCACCTGTAAATTTCAACTGCTTACATCATGGGTCTTCAACCTGTGGCCCTCCAGGTGTTTTGGAGCTACACATCCAAGCATGCCCTGCTCAGTTTTAGCATGCCTTAATAGCAAAACTGTGGCAGGGCATGATGGGATGTGCAGTTCCACAGCAGCTGGAGGGCCGCAGGTTGAAGACCCATGACCTACATGTTGATTGACAGGATAACCTGCAGTGTGTTTGCAGTACCAACCATGAACAGCAGAGGGCACTCCAAGAACTAAAATGATGAAAATTATAATACTGCAGACATCTATCCGAATAACAGCAAAGCAGAAGACTGAGGGGCAGATCCACTGAGCCTTGGAGAGTGATTAAATGGAAAGACACAGACTAGCAACCAATCAGCTCCTAACTGTTTGTTTTTTTTTTTTTTAAAACACAGCCTGTAACATGGCAGTTAGGAGCTAATTGGCTGGTAGTTTCTCTCTCTCTCTCTCCACTTAATCACTCTCCAAGGTTTAGTACATCTCACTCTATAGGTCATTAACCTCTTCACTGACCACTTTTTCCTCAAAAAAACGCTCCGAAGTTGTCGGGTTTTTTTATGAGTGAATTAGGTGAACATGAATTTAACCCTATCCAAAATGATTTTCGTTAAAAATGTATTTAATTTTTTTACATTTTTTTTTTTTTTTATTATCAATCGGGAACATTGCGGCTTTCATTTTGAAATCAGGGATAGCTTCCAGGTATACAGGGGGGCCTGGGGTTAATTTACACTCGCCAGCAGCTGCTATAGTCACCATCCGCTGGAGGGGGCGTCCTGCTGTGCTGACCGATCAGCAGTGTTGCGGCAATCAGTAGGGGAGAGTGCGGGGAGGCAGAGGGACCTTACGGTCCCTCTGACTGCAGCAGCGGAGGGAAGTTTCCCTTCCCTGCCGCTGCAAACACCGTTTATCTGACTGGTCGCTTCCTGTGCCACCAGGTCAGATAAAGCACTTGCAGGCATGGTCACATCTGATGCGACCATGCCAGGCAAGTGGTTAATAACGGATTATTAAAAGAAGAAAAATAAATAAATGGGCAAGCCACTGCTAAATAGTAATATGCATCTCAAACCCTGTGCTTAAAGAGGGAGAAACTTCAGTGGTCCTTCACTTAATTCATAAGTCGGAGCCATAACCTGCCAGCCTATGACTGACTGCAGATGGAAATAAAATGTTCTGAACACTAATGCATTTTAGAGAACCTTGGGGCAGATTTATTAAGCCTGGTGAAGTGATAAAGTGGAAGGTGATAAAGCACCAGCCAGTTAGCTCCTGTCATTTTTCAAACCCAGCCTGTAACATGGCAGTTAGGAGCTGATTGGCTGGTACTTTATCACCTTCCACTTTATCACTTCCCCAGTCTTGATAAATCTGTCCCATTGTTCCTTGTCCAACGCCTTTTGTCACTGGGACTTCATCCGGGAAGTGGCTTGCGATGAGAAGTGACATGTTTAAATTGCTGGGTTAGGTTTTCACTCAGACCAATGAAAGAGAGGAAGTGTTGCCTTCATCAATAAAGGCAGATCAGACTGCAAACAAAGTTACAGACAGTATACATTAAAATATTAACTAAAGGGCGTCACAGAACAGATTTAGGACATATTGGGGGGAGATTCAAATGTTTGACAAGTCAGTTGGGAGTCTGTTTTTCCTATCTAATAGACAGGAAAAAACAGACACCCAACCGACTTTTCAAACATTTGAATCTCCCCCATTGAGCTACATTAGTAATCTACCTATCGTACGCGGATATGGGAATGCACAAGCTATTCATCAGCATGAACAAAAAATAAACTGCAGTATTGAACAGATGTGTCAAGATATTAAAAAGTTTACTTAAAACTTATACTTTGATTTTATTCTAAGTTTCTCTGCACAAAGAAAGGTCTATAAACGGTTAAAACTATAGTTGTATTCAGCATATATTCCTATAGGATTTTGGAGGAATGAGCCATCATCCCTATTTGTGGTCACTAGTATTTTGGTGCTGTAGCGGAGTTGTTGCTTTCCACTGGATGGGCAAGAGAGAGACAGACCATTTTTTCTAAACATATTCCTTTTGTCATTTTCACACATTTATACTGTTACATTACAAGGTAACGAAACGTATCATTTATAATGCTCATTTAACTAGTTCCCATATTAGGTAGACTACACTTCCAATAAACTGTTTTTCTTCCCTCCAAGGAAACATTATTTAAATGTATTATCGTAAGTACTGTGGGAGAGGTGGTATTCTCTGCGCTCCGTAATCCTGCAAGAGTCTGGTTAGGCTGTTCGGTATGCATTTAAAATACCGCCCGCTGGGATCCTGGCAGTCGCAATACAGATGTTGAAATCAAGACCGGAATACAATGCCATACTGGCGAGGTAGGCGATTCTCCCTCTGTGGGTCCACGACACCCATAAAAGGGAGACTAGAACCTGTGGCGAGCGGAGCCTTGATGCGCTCCCCCGCTGCCAGCATTCTGGCGGACGGGATGCCAATTTTGGTATAACGACAGCCGGTATCCCATACCGATCCCAGCTGTTCATCTCAATTTGTGACTTCCTTAAGCTGGGTACACACTGGAGCAATGGGCATTCGTTCAGACATTTGAACAAATGCCCTTGATCCCAGATTCTGTGTAGACATTAGAACAAGTTTTATGAAGGACGGAACGATCATGTTCCATCCTTCATAAGCATGAACAAGGTCACTTGCAATATTATTAGGTTCAAGGTGCAGCACATCAAACCTGGCGACCGTCGCTAGCGGCCGGTTCATCACACGCACACACTGAGCGATGTGGGGGATTTGACGTTATAAAACAGCAAATCGTCCCGACATCACTCCAGTGAACACCCAGCTTTACAGTAGCATTAATATCAGCATAGCGTGCCTCACAAACAGCTATGCCGCCTAACATTTACAATGCAAAAAAATCTACAGCTTCATTAAATCTACTAAACTCAACCGAACGCCATGAATTAAGAAAATCTTTATTCACAATACAACTGGATACACATATATAGGCAGTTTATAAATACAGATGAAGCATAAAAAGTTTATTTTCTTCTTAATGAAGGAAGAGATAAATTAATATTTGATGGCTGGACGTGGTAGATGTCAGTGCAATCGTGTCCGCGTTGCAAATGGAACAGCTTTATGACAGGATAGCCGACAGCAAAACGAGAAAACCACCAAAAAAACAAAAGAAAAAACAAAACAAAAAACGTATCCGTCGGCCAATTAAAAAAGGTGCGGTTGTTCGACTATATTTCAGCACGTAACATATCAAATCAGGAACTAGTGACATTACCAAGGCCGCTAGAGGCCAGCAAAGTCACAGACTATGTGGCCGACCAACACCTGAGTGTAGGTGACCGATACACTTCATGTTACTGTACAATCACTGCTGAACTCCTTTTTGAAGATTGCTAATATCTTTGGTTCTACAAGTTAAAAAAAAAAAAAAAAAAAAAACACGAAAACCAGAGGTCGTATAATGATCCAGACAAAAATGCGCTCAGCAGTATAACAGTGTGTACAGTTGCAGTACTGCCACAGTTACCATACACTGACTGGCAGCAATAAATAACTGTATGCCCTAGTGTTCAAAGATGGCACCTTATGTGTTAGTCCACCTTCATACAAAATTACAACCAGGTAACGTGGCTACACACCAGAAAAATATAAAATTAAAAAGGGAAGCAGATTGAAGAGATGGTAGATGAAGGTATCTATCATAACAAATATACAGCTGTGGCTTAAGAGTCCAGTAAAAGGTCTAGCAATAGACTAGGAGACCTAGTGAATAATAAAAAGGTTAAACTACTTTCAGCGATTGATACTGTAATATACCTGGCACTTTGTGCGATACAGTCCGTGCAAGACCAGATCGTCTCGTTAAATAAAAATTACAGTGCAGTGATCTGTCTGGGGAGAATTAAAGTACGTCAGAGCATGGGGCATATTCATACACCTTTTGGGAAACCGAATTCTGTACTATCATGATCCACTTCTAGCAGAGTTCTAAGTATTACTGCATAACTTCATGGGACAAGGTTCTATAAAAACAGTGCAGAGTAACTGGACCGACCAGCACTGCCTAAATGCACCTTTTCTTCATGGTTCATCAAGGAGGGGGGGTGGGGGGGTTGTTCATCCAGAGCAGCCATTACTAAAGACACTAGACAGCATTACAAACTTTACAGAGTTAGCCCTGAGTCACCGAACAGATTTGCTCCTGTAAAGAGTCACAGATTGAGGGGGCATCACTATTTGATCCTCAAGCAGCGAAGCCATTGTACAGTTTCATTGCGTACTAAAAAAAACGGGAAAAATTGGCAGAATTAATGTTCACGGAACAGGAAAATGATGGAAATGACCAATCGGGTGGGTTAAGAGGGAGGGAGAAAAAAAAAAATCTAACAAAATAAAAAGTATCTAATAATGACAAGTGAAGTTCAGCAAACAAATGAAAACAAAACAAAAAAAATCCTGTGCCTGGCCTCTCTCCTGTTTAGACTGTATTACCCTTACTCGACTGTGGGGACCAGCAACACAGCATTGTGGTAAGACCCATCTGGAAGTTACAGGGTTAAGAAGAGAATAGAAAGCAGCTGTCAGATCTCCGCTAGTGTCGTGCGCGTCCACCTTCAAACGCGTGATGCTCTTCGTGTGCTGCAAGAGGGAATGAGGTTGGGTCAATATCAGTTATACATTAGACCAGTGGTTCTCAACCTCGGTCCTCAAGTACCCCCAACAGTTCATGTTTTCCAGGTCACCGAGCTGGTGCACAGGTGTATTCATTACTCACTGACACATTTAAGAGACGCACAGGTGTAGCAAATTTTTTCACTTGCAATCCTGCGAGGAGATCTGGAAAACATGAACTGTTGGGCGTACTTGAGGACCACGGTTGAGAACCACTGCATTAGACAGTACCTCAGCCTCAAATACTTCAAACTCCCAGCACCAAAAAAAAGGATTTTTTGTTATGAGCTGGATCAATAGAGCAAATGATTGCAGTCACCAGATTTCAACACATGGAGATTCAACAGAAATATATGAAAATTCCCCCGCAAAGTTCAATTGCTGTGCCAGAGTGGGATTCACTAGTGCTGTGCTTATATTCTGCTCTGCCTGTGGGGAGGATTCCTTCAGATATAGAAATAAAATAAACAGCACAATACACTAGTTTACCTCATGCAGCCATGAGGAGGGCCCATCTACTTACTCGTGTATGGGGCAGAATTTGTCAATCTTAATGGCCCCCCCAATACCACTACACCAGGGGTGGCCAACCCAGTCCTCGAGCTCGACCAACAGTTCACGTTTTCCAGACAACCTTGATAGTGCACAGGTGTAGTCATTACTAACTGTCACATTTTCAAACATGTGGCGCATTCATTCCTAACCGACACATTCTACAGATCCACAGGTTGCCTGGAAAACGTGAACTGTTGGTAGATCGAGGACTGGTTTGGCCATCCCTGCACTAAACAGTCTGTTGGAGTCTGCTTCCACAATGGAGAACATTCATACAAGGCTTGAATTATCGTGCGAGAAAAACCAAATCATCTTTGGCCATACTGCAGAATGAGCGACTGCAGTGGTTCCAGGTCAGGAGCAGAGAGGCGTACTGCTCCTCCACTATTGTGGACAGACATTAAGTCTATTCTGTCAAGCCTGAAATGCTGCTGAGCCATTAAGCATCCTGGAAGCAGATACACTCTCAGTGCAGACTGGACCGTTAGGAGAGGATTGCAGGAGCTGAATAAACGTGTGTTTTATAAATGATGGAAACCTTCAGATGTCATATTAGCTCTTACTTTAACTCTGGCAACCTTTATTGGATAGATTAGCCCTTCCAACTTCTTTCACTAGGCTTTAGCCATGTGGTTCTGGCAGATCACGCATGGCTGCAATGTCTCATATGTGAAAATAAGCATAGCCTAAGACTTCAATCCTCCTGCAGGCAGGTGAGTTGCAAGTCTCTCCCCTAAGTCCCTCGTTGCAGTGCTCCTGTCGCCAGCAGGAGACACTGATTAGAAACCTAAAAAAAAACTTTTCTAACTAGCTCTTTAAGAGAGCCACCTAGATTGCACCCTCTCGGACGGGCACAAAAACCTAACTGAGGCTTGGAGGAGGGTCATAGGGGGAGGAGCCAGTACGCACCATGTGACCTAAAAGCTTTTTTAGATGTGCCCTGTCTCCTGCGGAGCCCGCTATTCCCCATGGTCCTGACGGAGTCCCCAGCATCCACTAGGACGTTAGAGAAAAGCAAAGGTCAGTGTGAGCATTTCCCTTGTGCACTACCATGCAACAGACTCCACAAGCACTGCGATGCCCACTCCGCATATCTGAGCAATGCTCAAGTGCGCTGGTGGATCCGCTCCCTCCATCGTGGATTCTTCGAGCACCCTGTGCCTGGTGCAGAGTTTTCCTTTTAACTTTCCAAAGATATCGCCACAGTGCCTGCACTAAAGATCGCAGCCCCGTGCTGACTAACCCCCATGACCGACGCCTTTTTATTGAAAAGATTTAAGGTCACCCCCCAGTCTCCATCCTGAATCCCCTCCCGCCCCATGGGTCGCAGAAGCCGTCTCAAGTAATAGCGAGGCATCCCGGTGCACTCTCGCATATGTACAGTAAGGATTTATTACAGCCTGCATAGTTTACAGATGATCACTCCTAACATGCGTTCTCTCAACTGTGCAGTGGAAAACGCAGGATTTCTAGAGGGGGGTTTCCAAATGCAGTCCACAATTTTCCACACATTGGAGCAAGTGCTGGAGTCTGGGGTAACAGTAGAAGAACCTAATAACGACCCTGGACATTAAATGTAAATATTGTCTTTTTATATACTGGATACTGTATGGAATGCAGTATTAATATTTAGCACTACAAATGGTCTATGGTATAGGCTATATTAAACATATTTAAATAGCATAAATAAGTGGTGAGGAAAAGATTAAACATACCATATAAATAAATACAAAAATATAATAGAACCAGTACTGCACTTTCTAAGCACACATTCTCCCACCTCATGGTAAGGCTCCTGTCTCTTCCTGGCAGCTACTCTCTGGTCCAGAGCACTGATTGAGGACTCGGAACCACACACAGCAAACTTGGTAGAAGAATCTGATACCACTGGGCATGTGCAGCAGCTCTGCTATGTCTCTTAAACTGCATGATGTGGTGGCAGCTCTAGTAATCGTGCTACATACCATTGCTATTGTTGTCACAATTTGAGCCACTTGCCAAGAGGAGGGGGGTTTCAGGGCAACCAGAAACCCCCCCCCCCCCTGAGTTTGCCTATGCTGTGTACACCTCTGAAGCA
Source organism: Pseudophryne corroboree (assembly GCF_028390025.1). Lineage (NCBI taxonomy): Eukaryota > Metazoa > Chordata > Amphibia > Anura > Myobatrachidae > Pseudophryne > Pseudophryne corroboree. Next base: position 433,215,470 of record NC_086452.1, on the reverse strand, counting down.
GGCCTCATGTCTTTATATCACTAGGCAGAGCGATACCTTTTGCTATAGCAAAAGGTATTGTAATACAAAAGGCACAGCTGAGAAATGGCAAAAAAAAAAAAAAAAAAGTTCTGCTCACATGAAGACTACGTACCAAAGCTCAGAGGAAAAAATACTAGACAAAAACGTTAGTACAAGTTGCAGAATGACAAGTTAAAGTACTGTGAAGGTGGAGAATTATTTACTTCCAAATATTCAAGGCAAGCACCTTCCTGTACTATGTCCTCCATCATGATACATCCCACTATGTACTACTATCTGCATGCGAGCAACTAGGGAAGGGAGAGAATGTATAACAGATATGTACACACACAGCAGGACACAAACACACGGGTGATGAGCACTTACGCTTATAAAATACAGCTTTAAAAGACGTGTTTGGCAGAAGTTCATAGATTTTCTCTAGTACTGTTGCTTCACCAACTACTGAGGCATTTCCATTCCAGACCTGTACAATATCTTCCCGGTCACGGACACTCACACTGACCCCGATCACTTCATCCTCTAACAGTCCCAGTAGGGGGAAAAACAAATCAAAACCAGTTGTAGGAATAAAATAAAAAAATAAAAATGTCACCACATAAGTACAGTGATACCCTTTTCAGACAGAAAATCAAAAAATTACCAGGTGAAGCAGTTCTACCCAGTAATTTCATGAAAAACACGGGTCCTGGGACGTCGACCAAGGAATTTACCAGAGTTGGAGACCTGGAAATTTCGACCAGTCTTGACCCTTTAACACAGTCAAAATACCCATTTTGATCTGCAAATTACCGGGTTGAAATTCTTGACTGAAGTGCAGGGTAATTGCCGGGATTTGTCTGAAAAGGGTAGGAGTGTGTTAACATTAACATTAAAGTGCTACTACATAGTATTTACCGACAGCACAACGGTCTGTAAACTGTTCACCAATAGTAGCTAACAATAGTTCTTTCCACACCAGGGCCTGTTAAAAGTGAGAGAGAAAAAAAAACACACACCACACATTTAAACTGGAAACATGGAAAAAAGAAGTACATTTATTGGATTCACTACTACCCATTCCCTCCATCATCCCAAAAAATAATAATAATAATAATAATAATAATAATAATAATAATAATATTTTAAACCTACCAGTAAATCTTTTTCTCCTAGTCCGTAGAGGATGCTGGGGACTCCGTAAGGACCATGGGGTATATAGACGGGCTCCGCAGGAGACATGGGCACTATAAAGAACTTTAGAATGGGTGTGCACTGGCTCCTCCCTCTATGCCCCTCCTCCAGACCTCAGTTAGAGAAACAGAGCCCAGTGGAGATGGACAATACGAGGAAAGGATTTTGTTAAGCTAAGGGCAAGATTCACACCAGCCCACACCGTATAAACTGGAATACACGCAACCAGTTAACAGTATGAACACAAAACAGTATCAGCTAAAAAGACTGATCTCAACTGTAACATAACCCTTATGTAAGCAACAACTATATACAAGCCTTGCAGATTTTGTCCGCACTGGGACGGGCGCCCAGCATCCTCTACGGACTAGGAGAAAAAGATTTACCGGTAGGTTTAAAATCTTATTTTCTCTTATGTCCTAGCGGATGCTGGGGACTCCGTAAGGACCATGGGGATTATACCAAAGCTACAGACCGGGCGGGAGAGTGCGGACGACTCTGCAGCACCGACTGAGCAAACGCAAGGTCCTCATCAGCCAGGGTATGAAACCTATAGAACTTTGCAAAAGTGTTTGAACCTGACCAGGTAGCTGCTAAGCCGAGACGCTTTGGGCAGCCGCCCAAGAAGAGGCCACCTTCCTAGTGGAATGGGCCTTTACCGAATTTGTTAACGGCAATCCTGTCGTAGAATGAGCCTGCTGAATCGTGTTACAGATCCAGCGAGCAATAGTCTGCTTTGAAGCAGGAGCGCCAACTTTGTTGGCTGCATACAGGACAAACAGTGCTTCTGTTTTCCTAACTCGAGCCGTCCTGGCTACATAGATTTTTAAGGCCCCGACTACATCCAGGGACTTGGAATCTTCCAAGTCACTCGTAGCCACAGGCACCACAATAGGTTGGTTCATATGAAATGAAGAAACCACTTTAGGCAAAAATTGAGGACGAGTCCTCAACTCTGCTCTATCCACATGGAAGGTCAAATAGGGGCTCTTGTGAGACAAGGCCGCCAATTCGGACACCCGCCTTGCAGATGCCAAGGCCAACAACATGACCACCTGCCAAGTGAGAAATTTCAATTCAACCGTTTGAAGAGGTTCAAACCAGTGAGACTTCAGGAACCGTAACACCACGTTAAGGTCCCAAGGTGCCACTGGAGGCTCAAAAGGAGGCTGGAGGTGCAGTACTCCCTTTACAAAAGTCTGGACTTCTGGGAGAGAAGCCAATTCCTTCTGAAAGAAAATAGATAGGGCCGAAATCTGTACCTTAATGGAGCCTAATTTTAGGCCCATACCCACTCCTGTCTGTAGAAAGTGGAGAAAACAGCCCAGATGGAAATCTTCCGTAGGAGCATTCTTGGCTTCACACCAAGAAACATACTTCCTCCAGATACGGTGGGTGCCGTCACCTCCTTCCTAGCCTTTATCAGAGTAGGGATGACTTCCTCCGGAATACCTTTCCCAGCTAGGATTCGGCGTTCAACCGCCATGCCGTCAAATGTAACCGCGGTAAGTCTTGAAACACGCAGGGCCCCTGTTGTAACAGGTCCTCCCTGAGAGGAAGAGGCCATGGATCTTCAGTGAGCATCTCCTGAAGATCTGAATACCAGGCCCTTCGAGGACAATATGGAACAATGAGTAGTGTTTTCACCCTTTTTTGTCTTATGATTCTCAATATTTTTGAGATGAGAGGAAGAGGGGGGGGGGGAGAGAAACACATAGACCGACTGAAACACCCAAGGTGTCACCAAGGCGTCCACTGCTACTGCCTGAGGGTCCCTTGACCTGGCACAATACCTCCGAGGCTTCTTGTTGAGGCGTGTCGCCATCATGTCTATGTGAGGAATTCCCTAAAGACTTGTTATCTCTGTAAAAACTTCTTGATGAAGTCCCCACTCTCCTGGATAGAGATCGTGTCTGCTGAGGAAGTCTGCTTCCCAGTTGTCCACTCCCGGAATGAAGACCGCTGACAGAGCGCTTACGTGATTTTCCACCCAGCGAAGAATCCTGGTGGCTTCCGCCATTGCCACTCTGCTCCTTGTCCCGCCTTGGCGGTTTACATGAGCCACGGCTGTGACGTTGTCTGATTGAATCAGAAGCGGTAGGTCGCAAAGAAGATCCTCCGCTTGTCGGTTTACATGAGCCACGGCTGTGACGTTGTCTGATTGAATCAGAAGCGGTAGGTCGCAAAGAAGATCCTCCGCTTGTCGTAGGCCGTTGTATATGGCCCTCAATTCCAGTACGTTGTCCAGAATCATGCCTAGGAATGATAGTCGAGTCGTTGGAATCAATTGTGACTTTGGCAGATTGAGAATCCAACCGTGTTGTTGTAGCACTCAGGGAGAGCGACACGCTCTTCTGCAATTGATCTCTCGATCTTGCTTTTATCAGGAGATCGTCCAAGTATGGGATAATTGTGACTCCCTGCTTGCGCAGGAGCATCATCATCTCCGCCATCACTTTGGTGAAAATCCTCGGGGTCATGGAAAGCCCAAACGGCAACGTCTGAAACTGGTAATGACAGTCCTGCACAGCGAATCTGAGGTACGCCTGATGAGGAGGATATATGGGGACATTAAGGTATGCATCCTTTATGTCTAGTGACACCATAAAATCCCCCTCTTCCAGACTGGAGATCACAGCCCGGAGCGATTCCATCTTGAATTTGAACTCTCTCAAGTACAGGTTTAGGGATTTTATATTTGAAATGGGTCTGACCGAACCATCCGGCTTCGGGACCACGAACAGGGTCGAATAGTACCCTTTCCCCTGTTGGACTAGGGGAACCTTGACAATCACTTGCTGTTGATACAGCTTTTGAATTGCAGCGAACACTACTTCCCTCTCTGGGGGAGAAGCTGGCAAGGTCGACTTGAAAAATCGGCGAGGGGGCACCTCTTCGAATTCCAGTTTGTAGCCTTGGGATACAATATCCATCGCCCAAGGATCCACGTCTGACAGAACCCAGACCTGGCTGAAGAGTTGAAGACGTGCCCCCACCGGTGCGGACTCCCTCAGTGGAGCCCCAGAGTCATGCGGTGGATTTAGTAGAAGCCGGGGAGAACTTCTGCTCCTGGGAACTAGCCGTAGCAGGCATTCTTTTCCCTCTACCCTTAACTCTGGCGAGGAAAGATGACCCCCGACCTCTTCTGGACTTACGCGACCGAAAGGACTGCATCTGATACTGTGGAGTTTTCTTTTGCTGTGGGGGAACAAAAGGCAAAAAGGTAGATTTACCCGCGGTAGCTGTGGCAACCAGGTCCGCGAGACCTTCCCCAAATAAAACTTCACCTTTGTATGGCAAAACCTCCATATGTTTCTTTGAGTCGGCATCACCCGTCCATTGGCGAGTCCACAGGGCGCGCCTAGCAGAAACCGCGATGGCGTTGGCTCTCGACCCCAGCAGCCCAACGTCTCTGAGTATCCCTCATATATAAGACTGCGTCTTTAATGTGGTCTAAGGTTAATAAAATGTTATCCCTATCTAGGGTATCAAGGTCAGCTGACAAGGTATCTGTCCAAGCTGCAACTGCACTACACACCCATGCTGATGCTATTGCTGGTCTGAGCAAAGCACCTGTATGCGCATAAATAGACTTTAAAAGTAGTTTCCTGCCTGCGATCAGCAGGATCTTTGAGGGCTGCCGTGTCCGGAGACGGTAGCGCCACTTTCTTGGACAGGCTTGTTAAAGCCTTGTCCACCCTGGGTGAGGATTCCCAACGTTCCTGTCTCATGCAGGGAAAGGATATGCCATAAGAATCCTCTTGGGAATCTGCAGTTTTTTTATCAGGAGTTTCCCAAGCCTTTTCAAATAACTCGTTAAGTTCATGGGATGGGGGAAAGGTTACCTCAGGTTTCTTTTCCTTATACACGCGCACCCTCGTGTCAGGGACCGAGGGGTCATCTGTGATATGCGAAACATCTTTTATTGCAATAATCATATAATGAATACTTTTTGCCACCCTCGGGTGCAACCTCGCTTCATCGTAGTCGACACGGGAGTCAGAGTCCGTGTCGGTATCAGTGTCTGCTATCTGGGATAGGGGACGTTTGAGACCCAGAAGGGCCCGGTGACCCAGCCGAAGCCGTGGATTGACTCCCTGCTCTTTCCCTGGACTCTGCTTTGTCCAATCTCTTATGTAATAAGGTCACATTTGCATTTAAAACATTCCACATGTCCATCCAATCATGAGTCAGAGTTGCCGACGGCGACACCACAATCATCTGCTCCACCTCCTCCTTAGCTGAGCCTTCCGCATCAGACATGCCGACACCCCCACACACACACAGGGATATAGTTATAAGGAGACAGTTCCCCAATAATGCCCTTTGGAGAGACAGAGAGAGAGTATGCCAGCACACACCCAGCGCCAACTGACACTGGAAAATAATGTCCCAGATAACAGCGCTTTTATATTAGATTACTGTGTAATACACTCACTGCGCCTTGCAAGTGCCCCCCCCCCCCCCCTCCTCCTCTTTTCAGCCCTGTGTCACCGTGTTCAGCAGGGGAGAGACCGGGGAGCCAGCTTCTCTGCAGATCTCTGTGGAGAAAATGGCGCTGGTTAGTGCTGAGGGACCAAGCTCCGCCCCCTCCAGCGGCAGGCTTCGGTCCCGCTCAAAATATTTCAAACTGGCGGGGGATATAAAAAATTACTGCCTCAGCAGTGTCTATGCCAGATACAGAGGTTTTATTGCCAGGGGCGCCCGCCCTGCACCCATCAGTGCCCGCTAGTGTGTGTAGTAGCAATGGCGCTCAGCAGTAACAGTGAAGATCCGAAGTCTTCTGCCGCCTTGAAGTCTTCTTTTACTCCCCTGGCTTCTATCTTCCGGCTCTGCGAGGAGGACGGCGTCGCGGCTCTGGGACGAACGGCGGGGGGAGACCCGCGTTTCGACTCCTTCTGGAGCTAATGGTGTCCAGTAGCCTAAGAAGCAGAGCCTATCACTTAAGTAGGTCTGCTTCTCTCTCCTCAGTCCCACGATGCAGGGAGCCTGTTGCCAGCAGTGCTCCCTGAAAATAAAAAACCTAGTGCACCCTATCTCCTCTGACCTCAGGATCCAACTGAGGTCTGGAGGAGGGGCATAGAGGGAGGAGCCAGTGCACACCCATTCTAAAATTCTTTATAGTGCCCATGTCTCCTGCGGCGCCCGTCTATACCCCATGGTCCTTACAGAGCCCCCAGCATCCTCTAGAATGTAAGAGAAAAATATATATAAAACTTGATGAGGCCAAGCTTTTGGAGAAACAGCACAAGGCTAAACATCTGCTGCAGTGATCAAACAGAACAGTAAATACCAAAATAGACAGTTGTTGGAGCATCAGATTATAGGGTTAATGCACAGGTTCTAAGTGGTCCTCAAAGCACCCCAACAGTCTAGGTTTTAGGTATATCCATGACTGCACACAGATGGTTAAATCAAACTGACTGAGGTGCTAATTAAGTCACCTGCAGCAAAGCATGGATAAACGTAAAACCTGGACTGTTGGGGTTCCTTGAGGACTGCGTTTGAGAACCTCTGGGTTACTGTATCAAGCTGTGAAAAGATTGGAGAAGCAGATCAGTGGAGAAGTTGCCCATAGCAACTTATCAGCTTCCAGGTAACACTGAACAAGTACAATCTACTGCTTGATACATCAAGCCCTTACTGCTTTATGTCAGACGATGAGCATTTCCAGTGTGTACAGAACACACAGAAGTGTCAACCCAAAGAACGTTTCCGTTATAGAGGACTCAACGTTTAGTGCAGAGAAAGCAGTTTTACCAATTAATACAATCCAATAGAAAGGTAACCACAAACACAACTGACTGATATAGCAATATCTGGTAACAACCCCCACCGCCCTGATCACACAAAAGGACCACTGGCTATGTAAAACTCAATACAAGATATGGACTGAAACACCACAAGAATTCCAGAACTACGTGGCTGGGGAACACTAGACCTGGAGGTCACTATCACCCGTATAGACATCCAATGGCCAAACACTTACACATCAGCTAGTGTGTGTGGAAAGTTTAGTTAATTCTGTGCTTAGTGCCCCTCTGGGCTGTGTTATTAGTGATATTTCATAAACTTGTGGCCAATCACAGTTCAAGCACATAACAAACCACGCAGTGAAATACAATGAAGCCAGCCACAAGCTTGGGTTGCGAGATCCTAGTATGGATCATAAACCAGCCTTTCCGCATTGTGCCAAAAAAAACCAACCATTTACAATCCCCCCCCCCCCCCCCCCTTTACCAGTGAGGGCATTACCTTGCACCATGCTTTATATCATGCTTAACTGAGTGAATACTCTTTGAAGAGTCTCTTGCTCACTGCAGCATTCGGATGATTCCACTGCAGAGGACAGAGGTCTCTCTTTTGTACAGTTTCCTCCCCCTCATACTACATATATCTCAGACATGTATGTGATTGGTATACCGTGCTTTCCTTTGGGATTTTCATTTTCCACACTCCTCCTTTAGCATTGCTCTCTTCTTCCCTGAAATGAAGATTGTACAAATTAAGACTCCGCTGTATGAAAACCATTTTGGATTGTGTCTTTAACTATGTGTCCACCAACACATCGGCAGCACAGGCTAAGGGCCGTCCTGCCAACACAACTGCATCAGATACACTCACCTGGCGCACCACTTTAAGTAGCACTCGTAGTACCACACAGATACCAACCAATCAGCTCCTGTCATGTTACAGGCTGTGTTTGAAAAATGACAGCTGATTGTGGTCTATTTACTAAACCTTGGAAACAGATAAAGTACCAGCCAATCCACTCCTTTCACATTTCAAACAGCCTGTAATGGGAGCAGAATAAGGCTTAGTACATAAACCCCTAAATCTCTCTTCACTTTATCTCCCTGAGTCCTGCTTAATATATATTTGCAGTGCTTTCAGAGGATATCCGCAAATATTAAGTATCACTCTAATGTATGAAAGGACTGCAGCACAGCGGATATCTCCAAAATCTGCTGCAATCCCTCCATTTCTCACAGCAACTGTAGCCCTCATAGGTTTCCATGGGGATGCGACGCGGTTCGATTTACAAAGCCCTGGAATGTGACTGGAGTTTGGCCCCAACGGCCAACACCATCCGAGTTGGAATTTTGCTACTGTAGAATTTGAACTACTTCACAGAAGTCACCAGAAGCAACTGCAGAACCCTCCCCAGCAGTGGCCGCCACACATGCATGGTCAGTGAAGAGAACGCGGATGCGTTCTCTGCACTCCGAACATACCGCAGGGACCCTGCACGTGTTCACCGAAACATTCCGGCGAAAGTCATAGTGCAATACAATATTGGGCGCTAATATTGCACTGCAAATGCCATTGATAAATGGGCCCCTTATTCTGCTACTAAATAACAAATTCTTCTGCAAACAGAACTACTAACCATAAGTACTTAGTATACTATTAGCGAATTCCGACACAAATGCAGGGTAGAGTAGGCAGCAATCTAGGTAAAAAGTCTTAAATCATGTAGTAGTGACTGATGCCACCCAACCATATGCTTAATCTTCTGCTCCACATCAATTTAATTGCAAAAAAAAAAAAAAAATTCTAATTCTGAATACGCAGTACACTAATAGCCACTTAGCTCACCAACAGCGTATTAAACGCAATGGAAATTTTGGGTATAAATATTCAAGCACAGAATCACTACCTATTGCGGAGCATCTAAGTGGTGCCAGCTGTATCTCACCGCATGGTGAAAAAGTATAGGTGGATGAGGACCTTTATGAAATCTCATCATTCACCTATGATTGCCCATTATACCCCTTTCAGACTAGCAAAAATTTCCTGGGTTATTGTACATCAATTGGGATTTTACCTAGTCTGAAGGGGTCCTAAAGGAATATCCCGGGTCGAGCGGCCCAGCATTTCATCCGTGCAGTGTGAATGGGTAAGCCTGGTCAAGGCGACCCGGAACCCGTTCTCTGCATAGGAGGCGTCGGCACTTGGAGATTATCACCTCCAAGCACCGCCTCCTGTAGCGTCAGCGGTGACGTCACTAACCCGGCACTATGCCAGGTTGGACCGCAAGTCTGAAAGGGGTCTCAAGCCGGGTCGCACCCATGTACAAATTCCTAGTCTTAAAGGGGCACGAGCCGTATCAGGGGTTATTCCCTGCCTGTTACAAGCACTACAGCTGAAGCTCTACCACTTCCTACCTCACTTTAACCGGCTGCTTATCTGAAATCACACAGTGGCGGCAGGTTCTGCTGTCTCATTTAAAAGCTTTACTTACAATAAATCCTGATTTACTAGCAAGCGTCCTTAGCAGGGCGTTTTAAGAGAGGAGGGTGCCCATGTGCAGAATCCGGCATTGTGCATGTCTCCGGACACATGGCGCACGCCATGTTCTGGAGACAAATTTCCTACTGCGCATGCGCAGTGGCCATTTTAGAAGTGATTTTTGCCGCAGCGCCCATCACGGAACTCCAGAAAGGTAAGTATAATAAAACATGGGTGCAGTGTGGGCTCCCCCCCCCGCTCCCCCCCCTCCCCCGGACCCTCTGTGCACTGCATACATTGCACCCATGGTAGAACCACCTATGGTTCTTAGCTTTTCTATCTATAACTGTAATTCTACATTTATTATTCTCCCAGCGACGGTGAGGATTCAGCACATGAAGTACTTACCACAATGGTTTCCTCTCCCCCCTCATTAAGTGGTAGCTACATCTTAGAGGTAGATTGGTCACAGGGGGGATATTGTTATATACACTCCAGAAACTCTGCAAGAGAAAGCAGCATTAACCAGAAGTCAGTTGGGATATAAAAGGATCCAGGTTATAACCTCATTTATGGACTATAGAGTATGGTGCTCCCATTTTGGAGTAGTCTTAAAAAAAAAATTCTAAAAAATTCTAAAAAATAAAGCTTTCACATTTTAAAAAGAAACTGCTCCAAACACTGCAACAAATCCACACACACGAGACACTCTTACATTTATTGGCCGACTACATCCCTGCTGTCCTGGGACAGTCGCTCCTCTTTCCCCTCCCTCCTCCTCTCTCCCACACTACTTGTCACTCCCTCTTCCCTTTGCTCCTGAATTGGTTCTGTGGCTGGATAGTCTACCCTTGGCTCTGGGTAAGCATCGTTAATTATTGTTTTATTTATGTTGTTTGGCATGATAATATCCCTTACTGTATGTTTATTATTATGTTCCACTGGCAAGGCTTTAGAAAACATGTATATCTGTCTGCTTTCTTATCAGTCTTGAGACTTCTGCTTTTATTTCTCACATTTTTGGTTTATAACCACTTATGTTCCCAATCTACTCCTCTGTGTGACTATCGTCATCCTATTTTTAGTTGCAATAAAGATATTTTGGGACAAAAATCCCTGCTCCGTGGTAGAACATTCTGCTGTGCTACCTAGAGCCACCATGGTGTAGCTGCGTGGACGGAGAAAAGAACATCTGGAGTAAACTGTTCTAATGAAGCACTTAGGTTTTCTGATTATTCTGCTCCCCCTTTTCGGTCATTGACGGAATACCACTAAAATTTAGACAGAGAAAAAAAGAAAGCATACAGTAGCTAGGTTTGATAATAGCTCATATACATTGTAGATACAAAAATCACCACTCCTCAAGTACCCCCAACAGGTTATATTTCTTCAACCATTCACAGGTGATTTGATCTATTTTGCTGGGACACCAATTATCCTACATGGTTTCACAGACAAATCCTGACATCATCCCATGTTGGATGGTACTTGAGGCCTGGAGCCAAGTACCACTGCACTAGGACAAAACCATGTTAAACACTATGAGGGGCGATTCAAATGTTATACCATGAGGTTGCCACTAGATGGCACCTGACTGTGCAATTCAAATGATGCTTGTTCGAGCGCAAATCGCTGCACAGGTGGAGCACACAGGGGATGTAGTTAATATATCGGCTTTCAGGATCCTGGCGTTCAGGATCCCAACACCGGAATCCTGACAGCCGTTAAAATGCTGGCTGTCGGAATACCGACAGCTCCCCGGTATTCACACTCAGGTGGTATTTACACTCAGGTAGTGGGTGCATGCCACCACCCGAGGGAGAATAAAATCCGTGGAGGGCAAAGCTCACCACCGGGCCCGAAGTGTGGCGAGCACGTGAGGGGACTCAGTGCCGGTACACTGTTGGGGGGGATCCCGACAGCTGGAATGTCATACTGAACCTGGGCAGACACATGGGGTAAATTTCATTTTGCAGCTTCCTGAGATAGTTTAGGCACCCAAACAGGACTTTTCTCGTCGCAGACAGTATTTCAGTCAGTTTCAGCCACTTGGAGTGGCTAAACATGGTGCTTTTGGCCACATCAGTTGTAATGGGTGCCCGGTCAAATAACAACTGATTTGCTTCGACAGGCCCCCCCCCCCCCCCCCATTTCCCCACAAAATAGAAAAAAAAACAATTGATTCACCCCTATACTGTTGTAACGCTTACGCGCAATTGTACCTGTATCGTTTGCACTGTATAAATCTTTTTCAGGTTGGATTCACATTCTGCTGCAGTTGTTCCTGGGAGAGACCTGCATGGAATTAAACAAAGCTTTTTTTTTTCTTCTAAAAATATAACATGTATATCTATAATAAAGTGTAATTTCTGTTCGCCTGTGTCGGCATCACAAAGACACTACTGGATAAATCTGAATGGTGCATTTTTTGGAAGAATTCCATAATTTCTGTTCCAGATGACCTTCTCCTACCCCATGTAATGTAGGGACTTTTAAAGCCGTTTTGAAACCTAGATTCAATCTTTTAGGATCATTAATCCTTCATACCGTTAGATTTACCAAAGCAGAAAGCTAGCCTCATTACAGCACTCCTGCGTTATAGCCCAAACCTTCACACTACTGGCCTCCTACTGCCAGGTACACTATAGTCTCCAGCAAATGTATATACAAAATAAATGCATGCCATTAGCCGTTCCCCTCTATCGGACGTAAAGTAACAGTTCCACGCCAGCAATGAAGGAGGAACTTCAGACTAAAGTAAAGCTATTTTCTACCACTCATTACTGAAACAATGAATGTTGCGTAAACAAGCCTCAGTGTATTAGAGGGCAGATGCCAGGATGTTCTCCCTGTAAAATAAGGTCACGGAATAGAAGACAAAGGCTGTAATTTCAGGACGACTGAGAAATAATTGCAGCGGAGGTAATTAGGTCAACATTAGTCAGGGGTAGTGTGCTGCTGCACAGAAAGGTAATCACCCTGAAATAAAGACAGTGTTTCCCCCACCCTCTCCAGTTTATGTCCCAGAGTTGTTCTGTTAAATATGTAAATGTGTCTGCATTCGTTGGCAAGTATACGCTCTTTTTTGCTCAGCACTATGATAACCTTATGGTGCTTTACAAATAAAAGAGAATTCCTTTTAGCAGCTTTACAGATGAATGTTACAAAAAGGCAATTCATTCAGCTTGCGTTACAAAGAAAGCTTTGATGTTGCTTTTCTCCGCAAGAGTCTATCCATGCCGACGTCTCAGCCAAGGACTCAACGCTTGCTCTAGTCCAGTGGTTCCCAAACTTTTGAATCACGGCGCCCTAGAGCATCAAAAAATTTTTCACAGCACCCCTAGGCCATAAAAGTCTTATCGAGAAATTCAGAAAAAACAAATATAAAGTCAATTTTGTTTATAGGTCATCCTTAGGTTCTGTTAGGTCAGGGAACAGGGGTAAAATTACCCCAAATGGGGTAAAAATTAAATTCTTGGGGGTAATGGACGATAGCGCTGCCAAGACACAGCCCCGTCCAGCTCGCGATGTGACGTGCTGACGTCACACCGCACTCCCTCCTGCCCGCCCCGTGCTGTGTTCCTGGCCCTGCGCTGTGCTGACGTCATACCGTGCTCCATCACGCCCGCAGCCCTCCAACCCACACACACTGAACTTGAAGTGTTCTGTGGCTGACCGCTGACGGAGTTCCGTAGGATCAGATAGTGGCCCACATAACACTGGGAAATTCCCTCCGACATTACTGAGGTGAGGATGTGACCATCTGTCTCCTAAATGTCATGTCTCCCCCTCCCCCTTCATCCATGTTTCTTATATTCATTCTGGTGTTTTGGGGAGAAAGTGTTAATTAACCCATTCATTGCCAAAAAATAATTGGCGATAATCATTAAAAAAAAAAAAAAAAAAAAAAAAAAAAAAAAAACACAGTATCTCAGAAATGCCATATAAACAGTGATAACCAGTATATATGCACAATATTATATGATTTCCTTCCTTTCAAATCAAGGGGGTAACGTCGGCGTATCTAAATATATTTTGGGGTAAAAGGTAAAAAAAAAGTTCCCTGTGTTATGTGGTGAGGGATAGGATTTGCCTCCATTTGTCCACATATTCTATGATTGGAAGCCACAAGCACTGTTGTTGTCTATTCCATTGACTGTAAATAATTTGAATTGGTCCTGGGCCACCAACCCAGGGCACCCCTGCAAGAGTCCCTATGTTCCCCAGGCATACAGTTTGAGAACCACTGCTCTAGTCAATCCCCTCAAACTACAAAGAGAATAAACATAGTACATCCAAATGGACAGTGGCGTAACTAGAAATTTTTCTCCCCCAAGCCAAAAAATTCTTCGGCGCCCCCCCCCCATCCCCCATAATTGGCACTATTAAAGGGATAAATGTGCGCGCGCCGCAAAATAGGGTGTGTGGCTTCGTTGGGATGGGCGTGGCTTCACATAAAGGGGCGTGGCATTTCAGGAAAAGACTACGTTATACCCCAGTTTTCCAACCTGCACGCCCAGACGTTAGCCACCACGGGGAAGAAAAATAATCCCGATTCATGCCCCTTACATTATTTGTCATTTTTCCTCCTTATAGTAATGCCCAGTATACATTATGCCACATACTGCAATGGCCCTTAGACATTATGCCACACACAATAATGCACATGACACAATATGCACACACCATAATGCCCCCGACACATTATGCCACACACCGTAATGCCTGTGACACATTATGCCACACACCGTAATGCCTGTGACACATTAGGACAGGAATCGCAATGCCTGTTATACATTATGCTACACACTGCAATGCCCCTGATACATTATACCACATACCACAATGCCCGTGATATAGTATACAACACACCGTAATGCCTGACACATTATGACAGGAATAGCAATGCCCGTTATACATTATGCTACACACTGCAATGCCCCTGATACATTATACAACAATGCCCGTGATATAGTATACAACACACCGTAATGCCCGATACATTATGACACACACCGCAATGTCCGTGATACATTATGCCACACACTGCAATGCCCGTTATACATTATGCCACACTGCAATGACCCTGAGACATTATACCACATACCACAATGCCCGTGATATAGTATGCCACACACCGTAATGCCTGTGACACATTATGACACACACCGCAATGTCCGTGATACATTATGCCACACACCGTAATGCCCATTACACATTAAGTCCTACAGTAAGGCTTCTAATTACTTTTAAATTACCTGCTCGTTGCCAGGGGTTTCATGCACTGGGTGTCATGCTCGTTGCCATGTGTTTCATGCACTGGGTGTCATGCTCGTTGCCAGGGGTTTCATGCACTGGGTGCCATGCTCGTTGCTAGGGGGTAGTGCTTGTTGCTAGGGCTGTGCTCCCAGTGCCACATATGTCCCCAGTGCCAGATATTACCCCACGGTGCCAGGTACTCACATGACCCCAGTGCACAATATAGCCCCCCCCCCCCGTGTGTGCCAGGTACACATATACCCCCCCAGTGCCACATATGCCCCCCAGTGCCAGATATTCCTCCTCAGTGCCACATATGCCCCCAGTGCCAGATATTCCCCCCCAGTGCCACATATGCCCCCACAGTGCCACATATGCCCCCACAGTGCCACATATGCCCCCACAGTGCCACATATGCCCCCAGTGCCACATATGCCCCCAGTGCCAGATATTCCCCCCCCAGTGCCAGATATGCTCCCAGTGCCAGATTCCCCCCCCGCCAGTGCCACATATGCCCCCAGTGCCAGATATTCCCCCCAGTGCCACATATGCCCCCAGTGCCACATATGCCCCAAGTGCCAGATCCCCCCCAGTGCCAGATATTCCCCCCCCAGTGCCAGATATGCTCCCAGTGCCAGATTTCCCCCCCCCCAGTGCCACATATGCCCCCAGTGCCAGATATTCCCCCCAGTGCCACATATGCCCCCAGTGCCAGATTTCCTCCCCCCCCCCCCCCAGTGCCACATATGCCCCCAGTGCCAGATATTCCCCCCCAGTGCCATATATGCCCCCTCAGTGCGTGCCCCTCCCCCGCCGCTGGTTTGTGTTGGAGGGACACGGAGGGCACAGCGCGCGCCTCTCCTGTGTCCCTCCTGCATCATCTCCGGCGGCCGCGGGTCTAATAGAAGAAGTGCCGGTTCGTGAGCCAATCAGAGCTCACGAACGGCACTTCATTTATTAGACCCGCGGCCGCCGGAGATGATGCAGGAGGGACACAGGAGAGGCACGCGATGTGCCCTCCGTGTCCCTCCAACACAGCAGGGAGGGTTAGTAGGAGCAGATTGACATGCGGACGCTCGTCCGCATGTCAATCTGTGCTAAATCAGTGGCGCCCCCCGCAGCCCCTCGCCCCCAAGCCACCGCGAGGACTGCGGGGGCAGTAGTTACGCCACTGCAAATGGAACATGTTTGTTAGGGTCTGCCATAAGCCAGTACAAGTTCCACATGTGGTCAATATACAATTCCCAGTCTCCTCAAAAAAGTAAACTGGTGTCTTAAAAGCGACAGGGAGGAAGGGAGGGTGGGGGTGGGGGGGGATCAATGATTGGAGAGAAAGTACCAATTATCTCCTGTCATTTTTCAAATACAGCCTATAAAATGAGTTAGAAGCTGATTGGTTAGTACTTTATTTCTCTCCATGACACCACACTACCTTCCTGTACTCATACAATGAGAGATTGCTCGTCATGCAGCTAATTACAGGAGGGGAGGAATGCCATGGGTGTTCTACGGAAACAGGCCAAGCAGTGACCGAAACATCAGCAGGAACCACTTCCCAAGGCTCCCGGCATTAGGTCAAGTCTGATCAAGTCTGTAACAAGACAGGGAGAGGAATGCCAGACACAAATGGGTCAGAGCCTATAAAAAACACCTAAAATGTGAATACCCAAATAGTGACTTTTATACCAGCAAATCAGAATTCCAATATTGTATCCTGTGAGCAAGGCAAATCTACACAGCCAGCAAGAAATATTACAAACTTGAAGATGAAGTGAGTGGGATAGAATGTGCGAGGGGGGGGGGGGGGGGGGGGTATAATTGTATGTTCATGCTGCCACATCTAGCTGCTTTTGTGTTGGGCAACAAAATATGCAGAATCTGGATGATCGCAAAAGGAATTGCTTATTTACGCACAATGGCCCTCATTCCGAGTTGCTCGCTCGCAAGCTGCTTTTAGCAGCATTGCACACGCTAAGCCGCCGCCTACTGGGAGTGAATCATAGCATAGTAAAATTGCGAACGAAAGATTAGCAGAATTGCGAATAGACACTTCTTAGCAGTTTCTGAGTAGCTCGACACTTAATCTGCCACTGCGATCAGTTCAGTCAGTTTCGTTCCTGGTTTGACGTCACAAACACACCCAGCGTTCGCCCAGACACTCCTCCGTTTCTCCAGCCACTCCCGCGTTTTTCCCAGAAACGGTAGCTTTTTTTCGCACACACCCATAAAACGGCCAGTTTCCGCCCAGAAACACCCACTTCCTGTCAATCACATTACGATCACCAGAACGAAGAAAAAAACCTCGTAATGCCGTGAGTAAAATACCTAACTGCATAGCAAATTTACTTGGCGCAGTCGCACTGCGGACATTACGCATGCGCATTAGCGACTAATCGCTCCGTTGCGAGAAAAATATAACGAACGAACAACTCGGAATGACCCCCAATGTTAAGGCGGTTAGAAACTCCCCCAACACAGTTATGGGGAGGGCCCCACCACAGGGACACCAGTGTGAAGGTTACAGTTATAGAAATTAAAGGGCAATTAAGCAGCAACTTGGTCAGTGCACACCAACCCTATTGCCCCATTCCACTACATCAGGCCTGGCCAACCTGTGGCTCTCCAGCTGTTGTGAAACTACAAATCCCAGCATGCCCTGCCACAGTTTTGCTATTAGGGAATGCTAAAACTGTGGCAGGGCATGCTGGGACATGTAGTTCCACAACAGCTGGAGAGCCACAGGTTGGCCAGGCCTGCACTACATCTAAAAGCCGCAGAGTTACATTTTACAACGAAGGACTATGGAACGTTTTGAATGCTTTGGGGAAAATGGCCATAATGAAATAAGAAATACGGTCTTCCCTAAAAGCAAAGTCACCACTACATAATGCATACCTCACGGAATGAATTCTCCAGAAACGCAAGACGCATGGGTGTTAATTCTCCAGGTTAAACGCAACAAGAAGCAACAGCTTCCATTAAATTTACCCCGTGAGTCCTTTCCACCAGCTGCCTCATGCACAGGGATGATTAGAATAATCATTTATGCCCCATAGGGCTACTGCAGTAACCAAATAAAAATAAATCACCCCATGGGGCCCTATGCCTGGGAAACCTGACATTTTATGTGCAATCCACAACTTGTGTCAGCATTATTAACAAATGAAAAAATACTGGTAAGTCACTGAAAACACTATTTCTAGTCATCAATTGATCCAAGGACCCAGTGTATGCTTCTGAGATGGGATATAGCCGAGATACAGTGTCAGGGCAAAGGATGACTGTGCAGAAAGCTATCAGCGTGTACTCATTCTCACAAGATTAGCTTCACTGGGCTGAGGGGACGATGTGGGGTTCTCAGGGACAACACCATGTGGAAGGCAGAGTGACCGTAGGATTCTCAGGGACAATCACTGGGGCAGATGTATTAACCTGGAGTTGGCATAAGGAAATGATAAACCTGTGATATGTGCAAGGTGATAGACGCACCGGCCAATCAGCTCCAATATGTAAATTAACAGGAGCTGATTGGCTGGTGCGTTTATCACCTTGCACGTATCACGGGTTTATCACTTCCTTATGCCATCTCCAGGTTAATACATCTGCCCCATTGTTTCAAACCTAACAAAATTGAGATTTTGCCCATAGCAAACAATCAGATACTGTAGTTTAACATAAACTAGATTCAATAAAATAGGAAGATAGTGGCTATGCGCAACTCATACACTCTTTAGAAAGTTTGATACATTCCCCCAGCCCCCCCCCCCCACCCCCCCCACCCCACCCCAAATATCACAAGGAAGGAACAGATCTTCCAGGAATAATAAATACCACAGGAGAAAATGGGGTAATGCAGTGGTTCTCGAGCTTGATCCCCAGGACCACACGCAGTTCACGTTTTCCAGATCTCCTAGAAGGTGCACAGGTGATCATTACTCACTGATACATTTTAAAAGATCCATAGCAGGAGCTGACTATTTCACCTGCAATTCTGTGCGGAAACCTGTAAAACTCGAACAGTTTGGGGTCCTAAGGACAGGGGGCAGATGTATTAACCTGGAGAAGACATAAGGAAGCGATAAACCAGTGATATGTGCAAGGTGATAAACACACCAGCCAATCAGCTCCATTATGTAAATTAACTGTTAGGATCTGACTGGCTGCTGCCTTTATCACCTTGCACATACCACTGGTTTATTACTTCCTTATGCCTTCTACAGGTTACTACATCTGCCCCAGAGTTCTGTGGGGTAGAGGATCAGCAGGCAGGCACAGTATCATTGGAGGGAAGAGGGAAAAAACAAACAATAGGGGAGTGCTTAAAAGGACAATATAGTTTAATAGTTGAGGGAGGGAAAATATCACTACTAGTGCACTACCCTACCCCCCCCCCCCCCCCCCCCGCATTAACATCCCAGCTACATTGAATACATATACACAAAATAAAAAGGGAAAAGGGGGGGGGGGGGGGGCGCAATAGGGTTGCAGGAACCCATAGATTGTAAGCTTGAGAGCAGGACCCTCCTACCTCTATGACGGTTTGTTTTTACCCGGTTTTGTCTTCTAATTGTGTCCAGTTGTAAAGCGTAACGGAATTTGCTGCGCTATATAAGAAACTGTTACTAAATAAATAAAATAATAAGTGAGAATTTGGGCTTGCGGGAGAATCCTGGGACAATATCCCTGCAACAGTTAATACACAATAGGTGGTGGGAGATGGGGGACTGTAGGGATAGTATATTAGGAAGAGGGAATTTTAGGAGCAGAGGGGGTGTCCAGGGACAATACCCTATCTACAGTGAATATATAATAGGGGTGAGAGGGGGGATGGGGGGACTGTAGGAACAATAGATTAGGAAGAGGGAATTTTGGGCTGGGGGTTGCCCCATGGATAATGTCACAGCTAGAGACTGTATAGCAGTAACAGGGGGCTTCCAGGCCAGTAGCACCAGAGGGGGCGCTCCTGTGTGACAGGCACCGGGGGAAGTAGGAGGAGGGGGGGGGGGGGGGGGGCGGTGAGGCTATTATTAGGGAGGGACAGGGCTGCAAGGGATTATGGAGGGCAGTCGGTGACACCGGCGGCTCCCCGCCATCCCCCTACAGCGCCCTGCGTCTGGAACTCGCCCAGTGAGGAGCCCCAGCCTGCCTCTGCTTCGCCCGGTGTCCCGGAATGCCCCTAGCCCGCTATCCCCGGCGTCCTCCCGCGATACCTGTCCAGCCAGAAGGTCCAGGGCGAATGCAGGGGGATGCCGCCCGTGTCCGGCTCCGGCTGTAGCTCCAGTTCACCCAGCTCAGTCTGATGGTTGAGCTGTAGCTGCTCGTCGTTGTTGGGCTTGAGCCGCCGGTCCGGACCTGCGGGGAGCGCCATCTTCCTGTGGACGCGCCGACTGAGCTCCGCCCCCGCCAGTGTCGTCATCGCCGCTGCTGACTCACTCACCTGACGCGGCGCACGGCCCCGGCTACTATAGCAACAGGAGGACCCGTGACGTCACCCATTGGCCGGGGCTGCTGACGTCATTCTATGAGGTTCTAGACCAGATCCTGACCGCTGACGTCACCAGTATAGTTATTTTGTACCTCCAGGTGTCATTGCTGCACACGAGGACTGGGTACTGTGCTCGCAGGGAAATAAATCACCCTAGAAACGTAGCTGACTAGTTATTATTAGCCGGTGCTTATAAGGCGCCACAAAGTGTCCGCAGCGCCGTACAATGAGAAACATAGGACTACAGAGCTGGAGCACCATACATAACAGCTAGACATAGAGGGTCGCTTCAATTGGCCGCAAACCACATGATGTGCCGCTGAAACGACATTGGACTGCCCCAATTTTGCCCCAAAATTTTTTATGCAGCCCTATGGGGTGAAAAAAAAATCAGCTACCTTGGGGCTACCATTATGCTGGCTCGCGGCTATTTGAAATGACCCCAAGCTGGGTACACAGTGGCACAATATCAGGCTATCTTACACAAGACATAGCAAAAACTCTAATCCATGCTCTCATTATCTCCCGCATTGATTATTGTAATAGTCTCCTGACTGGTCTTCCCAAACATAGGCTCTCACCACTCCAATCCATTCTGAATGCAGCTGCGAGGCTAATCTTCCTCGCTAGACGTTGATCGTCTGCAGATCCGCTCTGTCAGTCCCTCCATTGGTTACCGGTATTCTACCGTGTTAAATATAAAATACTTACTCTGACGTCCTAAGTGGATGCTGGGACTCAGTAAGGACCATGGGGAATAGCGGCTCCGCAGGAGACTGGGCACAACTAAAAGAAAGCTTTTGGTCTACCTGGTGTGCACTGGCTCCTCCCTCTATGACCCTCCTCCAGACCTCAGTTAGAATCTTGTGCCCGGCTGAGCTGGATGCACACTAGGGGCTCTCCTGAGCTCCTAGAAAAGAAAGTATATTTTAGGTTTTTTTATTTTCAGTGAGATCTGCTGGCAACAGACTCACTGCTACGAGGGACTAAGGGGAGAAGAAGCGAACCTACCTGCTTGCAGCTGCGAGGCTAATCTTCCTCGCTAGACGTTGATCGTCTGCAGATCCGCTCTGTCAGTCCCTCCATTGGTTACCGGTATTCTACCGTGTTAAATATAAAATACTTACTCTGACGTCCTAAGTGGATGCTGGGACTCAGTAAGGACCATGGGGAATAGCGGCTCCGCAGGAGACTGGGCACAACTAAAAGAAAGCTTTTGGTCTACCTGGTGTGCACTGGCTCCTCCCTCTATGACCCTCCTCCAGACCTCAGTTAGAATCTTGTGCCCGGCTGAGCTGGATGCACACTAGGGGCTCTCCTGAGCTCCTAGAAAAGAAAGTATATTTTAGGTTTTTTTATTTTCAGTGAGATCTGCTGGCAACAGACTCACTGCTACGAGGGACTAAGGGGAGAAGAAGCGAACCTACCTGCTTGCAGCTAGCTTGGGCTTCTTAGGCTACTGGACACCATTAGCTCCAGAGGGATCGAACACAGGGCCCGACCTCGATCGTCCGGTCCCGGAGCCGCGCCGCCGTCCCCCTTACAGAGCCAGAAGCAAGAAGATGGTCCTGAAAATCGGCGGCAGAAGACTTCGGTCTTCAACAAGGTAGCGCACAGCACTGCAGCTGTGCGCCATTGCTCCTCATGCACACCTCACACTCCGGTCACTGATGGGTGCAGGGCGCTGAGGGGGGGCGCCCTGAGCAGCAATATTAACACCTTGGCTGGCAAAATAATCACAATATATAGTCCTAGAGGCTATATATGTGAAAAATACCCCTGCCAGGATCCATAAAAAAGCGGGAGAAAGTCTGCCGAAAAAGGGGCGGGGCTATCTCCCTCAGCACACTGGCGCCATTTTTCCCTCACAGCTCCGCTGGAAGGATCGCTCCCAGGCTCTCCCCTGCAGTTTCAAGACTACAAAGGGTAAAAAAGAGAGGGGGGGCACTAAATTTAGGCGCAGCAGTATATATATAAGCAGCTATAAGGGAAAATCACTCAGTTATAGTGTTCATCCCTGTGTTATATAGCGCTCTGGTGTGTGCTGGCATACTCTCTCTCTGTCTCCCCAAAGGGCTTTGTGGGGTCCTGTCCTCTGTCAGAGCATTCCCTGTGTGTGTGCGGTGTGTCGGTACGGCTGTGTCGACATGTTTGATGATGAGGCTTATGTGGAGGCGGAGCAGATGCCGACAAATGTGATGTCACCCCCTGCGGGGTCGACACCTGAGTGGATGGTTATGTGGAAGGAATTACGCGACAGTGTCGACTCCTTACATAAAAGGTTTGACGACATACCAAATATGGGACAGCCGGCTTCTCAGCCTGTGCCTGCCCAGGCGTCTCAAAAGCCATCAGGGGCTCTAAAACGCCCGCTACCTCAGATGGCAGACACAGATGTCGACACGGATACTGACTCCAGTGTCGACGACGATGAGACTAATGTAACTTCCAATAGGGCCACACGTTACATGATTGAGGCAATGAAAAATGTGTTGCACATTTCTGATGTTACCCCAAGAACCACAAAAAAGGGTATTATGTTTGGAGAGAAAAAACTACCAGTAGTTTTTCCTCCATCTGAGGAATTAAATGAAGTGTGTGAAGAAGCGTGGGCTTCCCCCGATAAGAAACTGGTAATTTCTAAAAGGTTACTAATGACGTACCCTTTCCCGCCAGAGGATAGGTCACGTTGGGAAACATCCCCTAGGGTGGATAAAGCGCTCACACGCTTGTCAAAGAAGGTGGCGCTACCGTCTCCGGATACGGCCGCCCTAAAGGAGCCTGCTGATAGGAAGCAGGAGGCTATCCTGAAGTCTGTATATACACACACAGGTATTATACTGAGACCAGCTATTGCTTCAGCATGGATGTGCAGTGCTGCAGCTGCGTGGTCAGATTCCCTGTCGGAAAATATTGATACCCTAGACAGGGACACTATATTGCTAACCGTAGAGCATATTAAAGACGCAGTCTTATACATGAGAGATGCACAGAGGGATATTTGCCGGCTGGCATCTAAAATAAGTGCAATGTCCATTTCTGCCAGGAGAGGGTTATGGACTCGGCAGTGGACAGGTGATGCAGATTCTAAAAGGCACATGGAAGTTTTGCCTTATAAGGGTGAGGAGTTGTTCGGGGATGGTCTCTCGGACCTCGTTTCCACAGCAACAGCTGGGAAGTCAGCATTTTTACCCCATGTTCCCTCACAGCCAAAGAAAGCACCATATTATCAGGTACAGTCCTTTCGGCCCCATAAGGGCAAGCGGGTTAAAGGCGCGTCCTTTCTGCCCAGAGGCAGAGGTAGAGGGAAAAAGCTGCAGCATGCAGCCAGTTCCCAGAAGCAAAAGTCCACCCCCGCTTCCTCCAAGTCCAACCGCATGACGCTGGGGCTCCACAGGCGGAGCCAGGTACGGTGGGGGCCCATCTCAAAAACTTCAGCAATCAGTGGACTCGCTCACGGGTGGATCCCTGGATCCTTCAAGTAGTATCTCAGGGGTACAAGCTGGAATTCGAAACGTCTCCCCCCCGCCGTTTCCTCAAATCTGCCTTGCCAACAACTCCCTCAGGCAGGGAGGCAGTGCTAGAGGCAATTCACAAGCTGTATTCCCAGCAGGTGATAGTCAAGGTGCCCCTCCTTCAATAAGGACGGGGTTACTATTCCACAATGTTTGTGGTACCGAAACCGGACGGTTCGGTGAGACCCATTTTAAATTTGAAATCCTTGAACACATATATAAAAAAATTCAAGTTCAAGATGGAATCGCTCAGGGCGGTTATTGCAAGCCTGGACGAGGGGGATTACATGGTATCACTGGACATCAAGGATGCTTACCTGCATGTCCCCATTTACCATCCTCACCAGGAGTACCTCAGATTTGTGGTACAGGATTGTCATTACCAATCAGTGGTTCAAGTAGAGAAAATGTCTTATGGGTACTGTGTGCGCGCGCCGAAGGCGCGTGCGCAAAAAAAATGGGTGTGACCAAATGCCACATGGGGCGTGGCCAATGAAAATGGGGGCGTGATACACATATGGGGGAGGGGCAGATACACGTATGACCCCAATAGTGTCAGATACACGTTGCCCCACAGTGCTAGATATACATTGCCCCACAGTGCCAGATACATATAACCCCACAGTGCCAGATACACATTGCCCCACAGTGCCAGATACACAAATGTCCCCAGAGTGCCAGATACACAAATGTCCCCAGAGTGTCAGATACACATTGCCTCACAGTGCCAGATACACATTGCCCCACAGTGCCAGATGCACATTGCCCCACAGTGCCAGATACACAAATGTCCCCAGAGTGCCAGATACACATTGCCCCACAGTGCCAGATGCACATTGCCCCACAGTGCCAGATACACAAATGTCCCCAGAGTGCCAGATACACATTGCCCCACAGTGCCAGATACACATTGCCCCACAGTGCCAGATACAGAAATGCCCCCAGAGTGCCATACATTGCCTCACAGTGTCAGATACACATTGCCCCACAGTGCTAGATACACAAATGCCCCCACTGTGTCAGATATACATTGCCCCCCGTGCCAGATACAGAAATGCCCCTACAGTGCCAGATATGCCCCCAGTGCCAGATATCCTCCAGTGCCAGGTATACATGCCCCCCTGTGCCAGATATCCCCCAGTGCCGGGTATATATGCCCCCCTGTGCCAGATATGCCCCCAGTGCCAGATATCCCCCAGTGCCAGGTATACATGCCCCCCCCAGTGCCTGATATCCCCCAGTGCCAGGTATAACATGCCCCCCCAGTGCCAGATATCCCCCAGTGCCAGGTATATATGCCCCCCTGTGCTAGATATGCCCCCAGTGCCAGATATCCCCCAGTGCCAGGTATATATGCCCCCCTGTGCCAGATATGCCCCCAGTGCCAGATATCCCCCAGTGCCAGGTATACATGCCCCCCCAGTGCCAGATATCCCCCAGTGCCAGGTATACATGCCCCCCCAGTGCCAGATATCCCCCAGTGCCAGGTATAACATGCCCCCCCAGTGCCAGATATCCCCCAGTGCCAGGTATAACATGCCCCCCCAGTGCCAGATATCCCCCAGTGCCAGGTATACATGCCCCCCTGTGCCAGATATCCCCCAGTGCCAGGTATATATGCCCCCCTGTGCCAGATATGCCGCCAGTGCCAGGTATACATGCCCCCCTGTGCCAGATATCCCCCAGTGCCAGGTATATATGCCCCCCTGTGCCAGATATGCCCCCAGTGCCAGGTATATATGCCCCCCTGTGCCAGATATGCCCCCAGTGCCAGGTAGACATGCCCCCCTGTGCCAGATATCCCCCAGTGCCAGGTATATATACCCCCCCTGTGCCAGATATGCCCCCAGTGCCAGATATCCCCCAGTGCCAGGTATAACATGCCCCCCCAGTGCCAGATATCCCCCAGTGCCAGGTATATATGCCCCCCTGTGCCAGATATGCCCCCAGTGCCAGGTATACATGCCCCCCCAGTGCCAGGTATAACATGCCCCCCTCCCCTACTCACCGCTGCCGTCGCTGTCCTCCTGTCTGTCATGTGAGGGAAGGAGAGTGCAGCCTGCGCCTCTCGTTCCCCTCAGTCTCCGGCGGGTGTCTCAGTTTAATTCAGCGCCGATCCGTGAGCCAATCAGAGCTCGCGGGTGCGAGCTCTGATTGGCTCACGGATCGGCGCTGAAGTAAACTGAAACATCCACCGGAGACTGAGGGGAACGAGAGGCGCAGGCTGCACTCTCCTGCCCTCACATCAGCGGCGTGTGCGGCGGTGCGGCGTGGGGGAGGGAGGGAAGGAAGAGGAGCGACGGCCCGTCGGTGTGGGTACGGCGTACCCACGGCTAAATTCTTACGGGTACGCCGTACCCACCCGTACCCGCCCACTTGCACCACTGTTACCAATTCCAGACGTTGCCGTTTGGTCTATCCACGGCACCGAGGGTATTTACCAAGGTAATGGCCGAAATGATGATACTCCTTCGAAAAAAGGGAGTTTTAATTATGCCGTACTTGGACGATCTCCTAATAAAGGCGAGGTCCAGGGAGCAGTTGTTGGTCGGGGTAGCACTATCTCGGGAGGTGCTACAACAGCACGGTTGGATTCTAAATATTCCAAAGTCACAGCTGGTCCCTACGATACGTCTACTGTTCCTGGGGATGGTTCTGGACACAGAACAGAAAAAAGTGTTTCTCCCGGAGGAGAAGGCCAAGGAGCTGTCATCTCTAGTCAGAGGCCTCCTAAAACCAAAACAGGTGTCGGTGCATCACTGCACGCGAGTCCTGGGAAAAATGGTAGCTTCCTACGAAGCAATTCCATTCGGCAGGTTCCATGCAAGAACTTTTCAGTGGGACCTGTTGGACAAGTGGTCCGGATCGCATCTTCAGATGCATCGGCTGATAACCCTGTCTCCAAGGACCAGGGTGTCTCTGCTGTGGTGGCTGCAAAGTACTCATCTTCAGGAGGGCCGCAGATTTGGCATACAGGACTGGGTCCTGGTGACCACGGATGCCAGCCTTCGAGGCTGGGGGGAAGTCACACAGGGAAGAAACTTCCAAGGACTATGGTCAAGTCAGGAGACTTCCCTACACATAAATATTCTGGAACTGAGGGCCATTTTCAATGACCTAAGTCAGGCAAAACCCCTGCTTCAAAACCAGCCGGTACTGATCCAGTCAGACAACATCACGGCAGTCGCCCATGTAGACCGACAGGGCGGCACAAGAAGCAGGACGGCGACGGAAAATCACGTGTTAGCACTGTCAGCAGTGTTCATTCCGGGAGTGGACAACTGGGAAGCAGACTTCCTCAGCAGGCACGACCTCCACCCGGGAGAGTGGGGACTTCATCCAAAAGTCTTCCAACTGATTGTAAACCATTGGGAAAGGCCACAGGTGGACATGATGGCGTCCTGCCTAAACAAAAAGCTAGAAAGATATTGCGCCAGGTCAAGAGACCCTCAGGCGATAGCTGTGGACGCTCTAGTGACACCGTGGGTGTACCGGTCGGTTTATGTGTTCCCTCCTCTTCCTCTCATACCCAAGGTACTGAGGATAATAAGGAGAAGAGGAGTAAGAACTATACTCATTGTTCCGGATTGGCCAAGAAGAGCTTGGTACCCGGAACTTCAAGAAATGATCTCAGAGGACCCATGGCCTCTGCCGCTCAGACAGGACCTGCTGCAGCAGGGGCCCTGTCTGTTCCAAGACTTACCGCGGCTGCGTTTGACGGCATGGCGGTTGAACGCCGGATCCTGAAGGAAAAGGGCATTCCGAAGGAAGTCATTCCTACGCTGATTAAAGCTAGGAAAGAAGTGAACGCAAACCATTATCACCGCATTTGGCGAAAATATGTTGCGTGGTGTGAGGCCAGGAAGGCCCCAACGGAGGAATTTCAGCTGGGCCGTTTTCTGCACTTCCTACAGTCAGGGGTGACTGTGGGCCTAAAATTGGGTTCCATTAAGGTCCAGATTTCGGCTCTATCGATTTTCTTCCAGAGAGAACTGGCTTCACTATCTGAAGTTCAGACTTTTGTTAAGGGAGTGCTGCATATTCAGCCCCCTTTTGTGCCTCCAGTGGCACCTTGGGATCTCAATGTGGTGTTGGATTTCCTAAAGTCACATTGGTTTGAGCCACTTAAAACCGTGGAATTAAAATATCTCACGTGGAAAGTGGTCATGCTGTTGGCCTTGGCTTCGGCCAGGCGTGTGTCAGAATTGGCGGCTTTGTCATGTAAAAGCCCTTATCTAATTTTCCATATGGATAGGGCAGAATTGAGGACTCGTCCCCAGTTTTTCCCTAAGGTGGTATCAGCCTTTCATTTGAACCAACCTATCGTGGTGCCTGCGGCTACTAAAGACTTGGAGGCTTCCATGGACGTAGTCAGGGCCCTGAAAATTTATGTTTCCAGGACAGCTAGTGTCAGGAAAACTGACTCGTTGTTTATCCTGTATGCACCCAACAAGCTGGGTGCTCCTGCTTCAAAGCAGACTATTGCTCGCTGGATCTGTAGTACGATTCAGCTTGCACATTCTGCGGCTGGACTGCCGCATCCTAAATCAGTGAAAGCCCATTCCACGAGGAAGGTGGGCTCTTCTTGGGCGGCTGCCCGAGGGGTCTCGGCTCTACAACTTTGCCGAGCAGCTACTTAGTCGGGGTCAAACACATTTGCTAAATTCTACAAGTTTGACACCCTGGCTGAGGAGGACCTAGAATTTGCCCATTCGGTGCTGCAGAGTCATCCGCACTCTCCCGCCCGTTTGGGAGCTTTGGTATAATCCCCATGGTCCTTACGGAGTCCCAGCATCCACTTAGGACGTCAGAGAAAATAAGATTTTACTCACCGGTAAATCTATTTCTCGTAGTCCGTAGTGGATGCTGGGCGCCCATCCCAAGTGCGGATTGTCTGCAATACTTGTATATAGTTATTGTTTAACTAAAGGGTTATTGTTGAGCCATCTGTTGAGAGGCTCAGTTATTGTTCATACTGTTAACTGGGTATAGTATCACGAGTTATATATTGGTGTGGCTGGTATGAGTCTTACCCGGGATTCAAAATCCTTCCTTATTGTGTCAGCTCTTCCGGGCACAGTATCCTAACTGAGGTCTGGAGGAGGGTCATAGAGGGAGGAGCCAGTGCACACCAGGTAGACCAAAAGCTTTCTTTTAGTTGTGCCCAGTCTCCTGCGGAGCCGCTATTCCCCATGGTCCTTACGGAGTCCCAGCATCCACTACGGACTACGAGAAATAGATTTACCGGTGAGTAAAATCTTATTTTCTCTGACGTGCTAGTGGATGCTGGGAACTCCGTAAGGACCATGGGGAATAGCGGCTCCGCAGGAGACTGGGCACAACTAAAGAAAGCTTTAGGACTACCTGGTGTGCACCGGCTCCTCCCTCTATGACCCTCCTCCAGACCTCAGTTAGAATCTTGTGCCCGGCTGAGCTGGATGCACACTAGGGGCTCTCCTGAGCTCCTAGAAAAAGAAAGTATATTTTAGGTTTTTTTATTTTCAGTGAGATCTGCTGGCAACAGACTCACTGCTACGAGGGACTAAGGGGAGAAGAAGCGAACCTACCTGACTGGAGATAGTTTGGGCTTCTTAGGCTACTGGACACCATTAGCTCCAGAGGGATCGAACACAGGACCCGACCTCGATCGTTCGGTCCCGGAGCCGCGCCACCGTCCCCCTTACAGAGCCAGAAGCATGAAGATGGTCCTGGAAATCGGCGGCAGAAGACTTCGGTCTTCAACAAGGTAGCGCACAGCACTGCAGCTGTGCGCCATTGCTCCTCATGCACACCTCACACTCCGGTCACTGATGGGTGCAGGGCGCTGGGGGGGGGGGGGGCGCCCTGAGCAGCAATATGAATACCTTGTCTGGCAAAAAAAATCACAATATATAGTCCCAGAGGCTATATATGTGATAAATACCCCTGCCAGAATCCATAAAAAAAGCGGGAGAAAAGTCTGCCGAAAAAGGGGCGGGGCTATCTCCCTCAGCACACTGGCGCCATTTTCTCTTCACAGTGCAGCTGGAAGACAGCTCCCCAGGCTCTCCCCTGTAGTTTTCAGGCTCAAAGGGTTAAAAAGAGAGGGGGGGGGCACTAAATTTAGGCGCAAATATGTGTATTATAGCAGCTATAAGGGAAAAATCACTGTGGGTAGTGTGAATCCTTGCATTATATAGCGCTCTGGTGTGTGCTGGCATACTCTCTCTCTGTCTCCCCAAAGGACTTTGTGGGGTCCTGTCCTCAGTCAGAGCATTCCCTGTGTGTGTGCGGTGTGTCGGTACGGCTGTGTCGACATGGTTGATGAGAAGGCTTATGTGGAGGCGGAGCAGATGCCGATAAATGTGATGTCGCCCCCTGTGGGGCCGACACCAGAGTGGATGGATAGGTGGAAGGTATTAACCGACAGTGTCAACTCCTTACATAAAAGGCTGAATGACGTAAAACAGCTGGGGACAGCCGGCTTCTCAGCCCGCGCCTGCCCAGGCGTCTCAAAGGCCATCAGGGGCTCAAAAACGCCCGCTACCTCAGATGGCAGACACAGATGTCGACACGGAGTCTGACTCCAGTGTCGACAAGGTTGAGACATATACACAATCCACTAGGAACATCCGTTACATGATCTCGGCAATGAAAAATGTGTTATACATTTCTGACATTAACCCAGGTACCACAAAAAGGGGTTTTATGTTTGGGGAGAAAAAGCAGACAGTGTTTTGTTCCCCCATCAGATGAGTGAATGAAGTGTGTGAAGAAGCGTGGGTTCCACCGATAAGAAACTGGTAATTTCTAAAAAGTTACTGATGGCGTACCCTTTCCCGCCAGAGGATAGGTCACGTTGGGAGATATCCCCTAGGGTGGATAAGGCGCTCACACGTTTGTCAAAAAGGTGGCACTGCCATCTTAGGATACGGCCACTTTAAAGGAGCCTGCTGATAAAAAGCAGGAGGCTATCCTGAAGTCTGTATAAGTCTGTATATACACACACAGGTACTATACTGAGACCTGCAATGGCCTTCAGCATGGATAGTGCTGCTGCAGCGTGGTCTATTACCCTGTCAGGACAGGGATATTATTTGCTAACCATAGAGCATATTAAAGACGTCGTCTTATATATGAGGGATGCACAGAGGGATATTTGCCGGCTGGCATTCAGAATTAATGCAATGTCCATTCTGCCAGGATGGTTTTAGGGACCCGGCAGTGGACAGGCGATGCTGACTTTAGAAGGCACATGAAGATTCTGCCTTATAAGGGTGAGGAATTGTTTGGGAATGGTCTCTGGGACCTCGTATCCACAGCAACAGCTGGGAAGGAAAATATTTACCCCAAGTTTCCTCACAGCCTAAGAAAGCACCGTATTATAAGGTACAGTCCTTTCGGCTTCAGAAAAGCAAGCGGGTCAAAGGCGCTTCCTTTCTGCACAGAGACAAGGGAAGAGGGAAAAAGCTGCACCAGACAGCCAGTTCCCAGGATCAAAAATCTTCCCCCGCTTCCTCTGAGTCCGCTGCATGACGCTGGGGCTCCACAGGTGGAGCCAGGTGCGGTGGGGGCGCGTCTCGAGAACTTCAGCGACCAGTGGGCTCGCTCACAGATGGATCCCTGGGTTCTGCAAATAGTATCACAGGGATACAAGCTGGAGTTCGAGGCGACTCCCCCTCGCCGTTACCTCAAATCAGCCTTGCCTGCTGCCCTCGAGGAGAGGTAGTACTGGCGGCAATTCACAAGCTGTACTTCCAGCAGGTGATAATCAAGGTACCCCTCCTTCATCAAGGACGGGGTTACTATTCCACAATGTTTGTGGTACCGAAACCAGACGGTTCGGTGAGACCCATTCTAAAATTGAAATCCTTGAACACTTATAGACGAAGGTTCAAGTTCAAAATGGAATCGCTCAGGGCGGTTATTGCAAGCCTGGACGAAGGGGATTACATGGTATCACTGGACATCAAGGATGCTTACCTGCATGTCCCCATTTACCTACCTCAAAATTGTGGTACAGGACTGTCATTACCAATTCCAGACGTTGCCGTTGGTCTGTCCCCGGCACCGAGGGTATTTACCAAGGTAATGGCCGAAATGATGATACTCCTTCGAAAAAAGGGAGTTATAATTATCCCGTACTTGGACGATCTCCTTATAAAGGCGAGGTCCAGGGAGCAGTTGTTCGTCGGAGTAGCACTATTTCGGGAAGTGCTACAACAGCACGGCTGGATTCTGAATAGTCCAAAGTCGTAGCTGGTTCCTACGACGCTGTCACAACTGAGGGCCTGAGCTGACGGGAGGCAGCCTCAGTTGTAGGGGCTGAGATGTACCGGAACCTGGGAG
This sequence comes from Pseudophryne corroboree, assembly GCF_028390025.1. Lineage (NCBI taxonomy): Eukaryota > Metazoa > Chordata > Amphibia > Anura > Myobatrachidae > Pseudophryne > Pseudophryne corroboree. The sequence goes on along the minus strand of NC_086452.1, from coordinate 433,183,457 downwards.
GTTGTATCAGACCCCTGGACATGTAAGTAACATGAATAATAACTGCCCGAAGGCGTGACCACGACAACTTGGATAAAAGTCAATGATGTTTATTATGACAACTCCGCAACACAGCAGCAGTAAAAGAAAACGTAAAAGTCAGCAAAGAATAAATACAGTTCCTGGTCACTACAGGATGGCAGGAGCCACAGGGCACTGGTAGTGTGAGATAGTTCTTATGATCTTCTAGATGGAAAGTCCTTACCAGGCCCGACTGTAGCAATGGAGATAACCCAGGATTGTGCCAGCTGGTGTTCCAGGAAAAGCTGGGTTGCTGAAGATAAAACAGCTGCTGTGGATACTGGCTGGAACCAGACTGTTGTTAGCACGGAGTGGATACTGGCTGGAACCAGTTAAATAATAAATGAACTTGGGAGCGATGAAATATGAACTGAAATGTAGAACTTGAGAGCGGAGAAATAATAATACCGGTGGAGAGTGGTAAAGTGTAGAAAGGACACCGGCCCTTTAAGGGAAGCTGTACTCTGCTGGAAGCTGAGCTGGAAGCAGGTAATGTTGTAGCTGGAAACAGATGAATCCACAATGGATTGGAGAGTCAGGCTACACCGCAGGTGGAATGCTGGTGCGGGTCTCTATGGTGGAAGTCTTGAGACAGGAGCTGGAACCTGGAAGACAATCACAGGAGAGAGACAAACAGGAACTAGGTTTGACAACCAAAGCACTGACGCCTTCCTTGCTCAGGCACAGTGTATTTATACCTGCAGCAAGGAAGGGATTGGCTAGGCAATTATGCAGATTATCAATACTGAGAACAGATTGGTGGAAATGATCAGCTGACAGAATCCAAGATGGCTGCGCCCATGCAGACACTTGGAGGGAAGTTTGGTTTGTAATCCATGTGGTAATGAAAACAGTAATGGCGGCGCCGGCCACCGGAGACAGGAGGCGCCAGGCTGACAGATGCACATCCAACCACGCGGACACAGCGGAGGCCGCGGCTGACGTAATCGCCACTCAGACACTCTGCATGCAGAAGTTCAGGGACGGCGGCGGAGGCCGCGGGAGACGCCATGCCAGGTGTAATATGGCGTTTACTGTGACAGCGTCCCAGAGTGACAGGAGAGGATACAGGAATGTACACATCAGGATAACAGATGGGATCCGGTCCTGGAGCGCTGAGCCAGCCTTAGGAGGCATCTGATGGGTAAGAAATGGCGTCCAGATACCCGGATCGTGACAGCACCCCCCCCTTTAGGAGTGGCCCCAGGACACTTCTTTGGCTTTTGAGGAAACTTGGAATGGAATCTCCGGACCAAGGCAGGAGCATGGACATCAGAAGCATTGGTCCATGAACGTTCCTCAGGACCATAACCCTTCCAGTCAATAAGATATTGTAGTTGACCGTAACGGTGACGTGAGTCCAGGATCTTGGCCACTTCATACTCAACGCCTCGTTGAGTTTGGACTTTCGGAGTTGGAGGAAGTGAGGAATGAAACCGATTCAAGATCAGCGGTTTCAACAGGGAAACATGGAATGTCCTGGGTATTTTCAAGAAGGGAGGCAACTGGAGTCTGTAAGCAACAGGATTGATGACTTGTTCAATCTTGAAAGGACCGATATAGCGAGGTGCAAACTTCATACTGGGAACTCTTAACCTCAAATTCTTCGTGGATAACCATACCCGATCACCCACCTTGAGAGCAGGAACTGCTCGACGCTTCTTATCCGCAAACTTCTTGTACCTGAACGATGCCTTGAGCAGAGCTGATCGTACGCTCTTCCAGATATTGGCAAACTGATGCAAGGTGATATCCACTGCGGGAACAGAAGTTGCTGGAAGCGGTTGGAACTCAGGGACTTTAGGGTGGAATCCAAAGTTAGTGAAGAATGGTGTTGAAGCAGATGAAGAATGATACTGGTTGTTATGACAGAACTCGGCCCAGGGAAGTAATTGAACCCAGTCATCTTGAGAGGAGGACACATAGATGCGGAGGAAGGCCTCCAAGTCCTGATTCACCCTCTCGGTTTGACCATTGGTCTGAGGATGGTAAGCCGTGGAAAACTTTAGCTTGACTTGGAGGACTTGACATAAACTTCACCAGAATTTGGCTGTGAATTGAACTCCTCGATCTGAAATAATTTCTTCAGGAAGACCGTGGAGTCGGAAGATCTCTTGTATGAATACTTGAGCCAACTTGGAAGCTGACGGAAGACCGGTGAGAGGAATGAAGTGTGCCATCTTGGTGAACCGGTCAACTACCACCCAGATGGTATTGAACTTGTTGCACATGGGTAAGTCTGTAATGAAATCCATCGACAAGTGGGTCCATGGTCGACGGGGAACGGATAGTGGAACCAGTTGCCCCGCAGGCGACTGGCGGGATACTTTATGTTGGGCACACTTTGGGCAAGATGCAATAAACTCCAAGACGTCCTTTTTCAGAGTTGGCCACCAATAGGACCTAGAGATAAACTCCAGGGTTTTTTGGATACCTGTATGTCCGGCAAAACGGGAAGCATGGGCCCAATGCATGAGCTTCTTCCTTAGCATCGGCTTCACAAAACTTTTCCCTGATGGGGGCGTAGAGTCCATCCGTACCGTGGAGAATGCCAACGGATTTATAATAGGATGCTTGTCTGAAGACTCTGACTCATTTTCTTGCTCCCATGAGCGGGAAAGAGCATCGGCCTTGCGATTCTGAGAGCCCGGACAGAACTGGAGTTTAAAGTCGAACCTGGAAAAGAAAAGTGCCCATCTGGCCTGACGAGGGTTGAGACATTGTGCGCCCTTCAGGTATAAAAGGTTCTTGTGGTCTGTAAGTATGGTGATTGAATGAGAAGCTCCCTCCAACAGATACCTCCACTCTTCTAGAGCGAGCTTGATGGCTAGCAACTCCTGGTCGCCAATGGCATAGTTGCGCTCAGCTGGGGAGAACTTCCGGGAGAAGAAACTGCAAGGGTGTAAATGGCCATCTTTAGCCCTCTGAGATAACACCGCTCCTACTCCAACGGAGGAGGCATCCACCTCTAAGATGAAAGGAGAGTCGATGTCAGGCTGTTTCAGAACAGGCGCAGAGATGAACCTTTGTTTTAAAAGATGAAATGCTTGCATGGCTTCTTCAGACCACTTGGACGGGTTAGCACCCTTCTTAGTGAAAGCAGTAATAGGTGCCACAATGGTGGAAAAGTCTCGTATAAACTTTCGGTAATAGTTGGCGAACCCTAAGAACCTCTGGACCCCTTTGAGGGTTAAGGGTACCGGCCAATTTTGGATTGCTTGTAGTTTCTCAGGATCCATCTCTAGTCCGGAACCGGACACAATGTACCCTAGAAACGGAATGGACTTGACTTCAAAGACGCATTTTTCTAATTTGCAATAGAGATGATTGACACGGAGACGGGACAGAACCTCTTTAACCCAAAAACGATGTTCCTCTAAATCGTTGGCAAAAATGAGGATATCGTCTAGATAGACCACGACATGACGATATAGAATGTCTCTGAAGATCTCATTGACAAAATGCTGGAAGACAGCTGGAGCATTGCTCAATCCGAAGGGCATGACGAGGTACTCATAATGTCCGTCACGGGTGTTAAAGGCGGTCTTCCACTCGTCACCCTCACGGATCCGGATGAGATTGTATGCACCTCGCAAGTCCAGCTTTGTAAAGATGGTAGCTCCGCTAACTCTGTCAAAGAGCTCAGTAATCAGGGGTAAAGGATAACGGTTCTTGATGGTAATGTCGTTCAAACCTCTGTAGTCGATGCACGGCCGCAGACCACCATCTTTCTTTTTTACAAAAAAGAAGCCTGCGCCGGCTGGAGAAGAAGAAGGTCGAATGAACCCCTTTGCTAGGTTCTCTTTAATATATTCCTCCATAGAATGCGTCTCAGGCAGAGACAACGGATAAGTTCGGCCTCGAGGTGGAACCTTCCCTGGAACGAGATCAATCGGACAGTCCCATTCTCTATGAGGAGGAAGGATATCAGCAGAAGCTTTACTGAACACATCCGTGAAATCTTGATATGGAGGAGGTGGAACATCAGACGACCTGGGGGAGGAAGAACAGACAGGCAATACTTTAAACAAACATGTCTCAGCACAGGAGGAACCCCATGCCAGGATTTGCGTAGTCGTCCAATCAATTGTAGGATTGTGAAGACGGAGCCATGGAAGGCCCAGGACCACAGGATGTGTGGCTCTTGGAATCACTAAAAAAGAAATAAGTTCGGAATGAAGAACTCCCACTCTCAGACGAACTGGTAGAGTCCTTAAAGAAATAACTGCATCAAAAATTTTGCTGCCATCCACGGCAGTTAAAGAAATGGACGAAGGAAGTCTCTCGGTGGGTAGGGACCACCGTTTAACATAGGCTTCGGTAATAAAGTTCCCAGCTGCTCCGGAATCAAGGAGGGCAATGACGTTCCGATAACGTTGAGCAACTTGAAGCGAGACTGGGAGATTACAATCTTGAGGAGATGGAGAGGAGATCATTACTCCAGCCGGCCCTCTCCTTGGCGAGCTAGGATTTGGAGTTTCCCGGACGTTTGGGACAGGCATTAATGGTGTGAGACGGAGCTGCACAATAGAGACAGAGAAACTCGGAGAGACGTCTTCGGCGCTCAGCAGGAGTTAAACGGGAACGGCCAAGTTGCATGGGCTCATCTTTAGATGGTGACAGTTGACGAGGAGGAGGAGCAGAAGATTTTGGAGCAGATGATCTTCCACGCTCAGTTGCTCTCTCTCTGAAACGTAAATCAACTTTCGTGCAGAGTGAGATTAGCTCATCTAACTTAGAAGGTAAGTCTCTGGTAGCTAACTCATCTTTAATACGCTCAGATAAGCCATGCCAGAATGCAGCATACAGGGCCTCGTCGTTCCATGCCAGTTCGGATGCCAGGATCTGGAACTGTATCAGATATTGTCCTACAGTACGTGACCCCTGGCGTAAACGGAGAATCTCGGATGAAGCTGAGGTTACCCGGCCTGGCTCGTCGAAGATGCGCCTGAATGTTGACACGAAGGCAGTGTAGGAAGATAGCAGGGTGTCGGACCTCTCCCATAACGGTGATGCCCAATCAAGGGCTGAGCCACTGAGAAGAGAAATAATGTAGGCAATTTTTGTACGGTCACTGGGAAAATTGCCAGGTTGTAGCTCAAACTGAATCTCACACTGGTTGAGAAATCCCCTGCAGAATCTTGGAGATCCGTCAAATTTTGCTGGCGTTGGAAGATGAAGACGTGGAGCAGAAATGGGCAAGGTGGGTGGGGTTATAGCTGGAGTCACTGTGGTTGACGCACCAGACGCGCCTGATCCACGGAGAGTTGTCTGAATCCCATCCAGCCGAGTAGAGAGATCCTGGAGACAGCGGATGATGTGGCCCTGTGCAGCCTCCTGATGTTCTAGTCGGGCTGCCAGTTCTTGCATCGGCCTGGCCGCTTGATCCTGGTCTCCGGCTGGATTCATTAGGTCAGTGCTTACTGTCACAACTGAGGGCCTGAGCTGACGGGAGGCAGCCTCAGTTGTAGGGGCTGAGATGTACCGGAACCTGGGAGGTTGTATCAGACCCCTGGACATGTAAGTAACATGAATAATAACTGCCCGAAGGCGTGACCACGACAACTTGGATAAAAGTCAATGATGTTTATTATGACAACTCCGCAACACAGCAGCAGTAAAAGAAAACGTAAAAGTCAGCAAAGAATAAATACAGTTCCTGGGTACTACAGGATGGCAGGAGCCACAGGGCACTGGTAGTGTGAGATAGTTCTTATGATCTTCTAGATGGAAAGTCCTTACCAGGCCCGACTGTAGCAATGGAGATAACCCAGGATTGTGCCAGCTGGTGTTCCAGGAAAAGCTGGGTTGCTGAAGATAAAACAGCTGCTGTGGATACTGGCTGGAACCAGACTGTTGTTAGCACGGAGTGGATACTGGCTGGAACCAGTTAAATAATAAATGAACTTGGGAGCGATGAAATATGAACTGAAATGTAGAACTTGAGAGCGGAGAAATAATAATACCGGTGGAGAGTGGTAAAGTGTAGAAAGGACACCGGCCCTTTAAGGGAAGCTGTACTCTGCTGGAAGCTGAGCTGGAAGCAGGTAATGTTGTAGCTGGAAACAGATGAATCCACAATGGATTGGAGAGTCAGGCTACACCGCAGGTGGAATGCTGGTGCGGGTCTCTATGGTGGAAGTCTTGAGACAGGAGCTGGAACCTGGAAGACAATCACAGGAGAGAGACAAACAGGAACTAGGTTTGACAACCAAAGCACTGACGCCTTCCTTGCTCAGGCACAGTGTATTTATACCTGCAGCAAGGAAGGGATTGGCTAGGCAATTATGCAGATTATCAATACTGAGAACAGATTGGTGGAAATGATCAGCTGACAGAATCCAAGATGGCTGCGCCCATGCAGACACTTGGAGGGAAGTTTGGTTTGTAATCCATGTGGTAATGAAAACAGTAATGGCGGCGCCGGCCACCGGAGACAGGAGGCGCCAGGCTGACAGATGCACATCCAACCACGCGGACACAGCGGAGGCCGCGGCTGACGTAATCGCCACTCAGACACTCTGCATGCAGAAGTTCAGGGACGGCGGCGGAGGCCGCGGGAGACGCCATGCCAGGTGTAATATGGCGTTTACTGTGACAGCGTCCCAGAGTGACAGGAGAGGATACAGGAATGTACACATCAGGATAACAGATGGGATCCGGTCCTGGAGCGCTGAGCCAGCCTTAGGAGGCATCTGATGGGTAAGAAATGGCGTCCAGATACCCGGATCGTGACAGACGCGTCTACTGTTCCTAAGTATGGTTCTGGACACAGAACAAGAAAAAGGGTTTCTCCCGGAGGAGAAGGTCAAGGAGTTGTCATCTCTAGTCAGAGACCTCCTAATACAAATACAGGTGTCGGTGCATCAATGCACGCGAGTCCTGGGAATTATGGTAGCTTCTTACGAAGAAATTCCATTCGGTAGGTTCCATGCAAGGATCTTTCAGTGGGATCTGTTGGACAAGTGGTCCGGGTCGCATCTTCAGATGCATCGGCTGATAACCCTGTCTCCAAGGGCCAGGGTGTCGCTGTTGTGGTGGCTGCAGAGTGCTCATCTACTAGAGGGCCGCAGATTCGGCATACAGGACTGGGTCCTGGTGACCACAAATGCCAGCCTTCGAGGCTGGGGGGCAGTCACACAGGGAAGAAACTTCCAAGGACTATGGTCAAGTCAGGAGACTTCCCTACACATAAATATTCTGGGACTAAGGGCCATTCACAATGCCCTAAGTCAGGCTAGACCCCTGCTTCAACACCAGCCGGTGCTGATCCAGTCAGACAACATCACGGCGGTCGCCCAGGTAAACCAGCAGGGCTGCACAAGAAGCAGGATGGTGATGGCAGAAGCCACAAGGATTTTCCGATGGGCGGAAAATCATGTGTTAGCACTGTCAGCAGTGTTCATTCCCGGAGTGGACAACTGGGAAGCAGACTTTCTCAGCAGGCACGACCTCCACCCGGGAGAGTGGGGACTTCATCCAGAAGTCTTCAAAATGATTGTACACTATTGGGAAAGGCCACAGGTGGACATGATGGCGTCCCGCCTCAACAAAAAGCTAAAAAGATATTGCGCCAGGTCAAGGGACCCTCAGGCGATAGCTGTGGACGCTCTGGTAACACCGTGGGTGTACCAGTCGGTGTATGGGTACCTTCCTTTGCCTCTCATACCCAAGGTATTGAGAATACTAAGAAGGATAGGAGTAAGAACTATACTCGTGGTTCCGGATTGGCCAAGAAGAGCTTGGTACCCAGAACTTCAAGAAATGATCTCAGAGGACCCATGGCCTCTGTCGCTCAGACAGGACCTGCGGCAGCAGGGGCCCTGCCTGTTCCAAGACTTACCACGGCTGTGTTTGACGGCATGGTGGTTGAACACCGGATCCTAAAGGAAAAAGGCATTCCGGAGGAAGTCATTCCTACGCTGATTAAGGCTAGGAAAGATGTGATCGCAAATATTATCACCGCATATGGCAAAAATATGTTGCTTGGTGTGAGGCCAGGAAGGCCCCAACGGAGGAATTTCAACTGGGTCGATTTCTGCACTTCCTACAGTCAGGAGTGACTACGGGCCTAAAATTGGGTTACGTTAAGGTCCAGATTTCGGCTCTGTACATTTTCTTCCAAAAAGAACTGGCTTCACTGCCTGAAGTTCAGACTTTTGTTAAAGGAGTGCTGCATATTCAGCCCCCGTGTGTGCCTCTAGGGGCACCGTGGGATCTCAACGTGGTGTTGGATTTCCTGAAGTCGCATTGGGTTGAGCCACTTAAATCCGTAGAGCTAAAATACCTCACGTGGAAAGTGGTCATGCGGTTGGCCTTGGCGTCGGCCAGGCGTGTATCAGAATTGGCGGTTTTGTCATGCAAATGCCCTTATCTGATTTTCATTTGGATAGGGCGGAATTCCCAATTCCTTCCTAAGGTGGTATCAGCTTTTCATGTGAACCAACCTATTGTGGTGCCTGCGGCTACGTGGGACTTGGAGGACTCCAAGTTACTGGACGTAGTCAGGGCCCTGAAAATATATGTTTCCAGGACGGCTGGAGTCAGGAAAACTGACTCGCTATTTATCCTGTAGGCACCCAACAAGCTGGGTGCTCCTGCTTCTAAGCAGACTATTGCTCGCTGGATCTGTAGCACGATTCAACTTGCACATTCTGCGGCTGGACTGCCGCACCCTAAATCTGTAAAAGCCCATTCCACAAGGAAAGTGGGCTCTTCTTGGGCGGCTGCCCGAGGGGTCTCGGCTTTACAACTTTGCTGAGCTGTTACTTGGTCGGGTTCAAACATTTTTGCAAAAGTCTACAAGTTTGATACCCTGGCTGAGGAGGACCTTGAGTTTGCTCATTCGGTGCTGCAGAGTCATCCGCACTCTCCCGCCCGTTTGGGAGCTTTGGTATAATCCCCATGGTCCTTACGGAGTTCCCAGCATCCACTAGGACGTCAGAGAAAATAAGATTTTACTCACCGGTAAATCTATTTCTCGTAGTCCGTAGTGGATGCTGGGCGCCCATCCCAAGTGCGGATTGTCTGCAATACTTGTATATAGTTATTGTTAACTAAAGGGTTATTGTTGAGCCATCCGTTGAGAGGCTCAGTTATATT